>NC_081410.1:464616906-464916906 GCF_030272615.1 Cryptomeria japonica | reverse complement strand
GTGTAGAGTCTGATCTTTCTAGTGCCAGTGGAATGCCTTGCCGGTGTCATGGGATTGTAAGGTTGCCATCAATGACAAAACCTTCAATCATCTACAATGTCTCATTGGAGTGTGAATTTGCCAACAATCTCCCCCTTTGGCATTGATGGCAACACTCATGAGAAAATTCAAAAAGTGTAGTCCAAAAATATGTTACCAAAAATGTGTGAACCAAAAATGTGTGAACTAAAAATGTGTGAACTAAAATGTGTGAACTCCCCCTGAGCAGATGAGTCTTTAGCTAATTATTTTCTCATACCACTACTCCCCCTTTGGCATCAATGACAAAGGTTGTCAAAGTGTCAATAGAGTATGATTTCCTGTTTCAACCTTGTAACCAGGTGGTTATAATTTGAAAAAGATCCCCCAAACCAAATTTAGGCTTTCAAGAAACTTTTTACTGTCTTTTATTGTTGCCTCTACTCTTTGAGTTGTACCAGTGAGGTGTTGCATTTTCTCTGCCGGTGTTTTCTGTCCTTGAACTAATGCATCAGATATTTCTTTCCTTAAACCTGTGAGGTAGTCCAACTTTGGACTTAATCTCCATTTCAGATCCTTAGCCTTACTTTTTTATTTTTTCCTTTTCTCTTTCTAGCTTTAGTAACTCTTCCTCAAAAATTGTTATCTTTTGCTCAAAAAATGATAATGAATCAGATGAATTAATAAAATTGTCAGCTAGTTTATTAATTTCTTCCTGTATCTTGCTCATTTTCTTGTCTATGTCAACTGTCAAAAAGTTTTTCTTACAAGTGTCTCTGTACAAAGTTTTGAACTCCTTAAGTGTGCTGCATAGTTCTGGTAGAAGTGTGTCAAACTACCTTATACACTTCTTTATTTGTTCCTCAAAGAATTTTTGTTTTTCTTTTTCTAACCTCCCTTTGAATGCTTCTTCCTTTATTTTCTCAACTCTCATTGTGTTGTTAGTAATATATTTAGACAAAGTGTCAAGTTGACTCAAAGAATCCTTATTATCTACATTGCATTTTGGAGCTATCATCTTCAAAATTGAAATTGTGTCATCTATAGCTTTATATGCCCATGAACTACAATCTGTTATTCTCTGTAATGCCCCGCCAGGAAACCCCAAAGGGATAAAGCTAAAACAAACAAATGGAGTGCAACAATTTTTTTTGAAATAAGACACAACATAAAGATACAATAAGATATCAAAGTACATATTACACAGCGGAAGACATCAACTATCACCTAAAGAGTTTTCCCAACGCGATTACTTAATTCCACATTTAACTTAACTTATACTAATTAATCCAATAAGCCGATTGTCTTAATAACAAGAAAATTCTTAAACAAGGATAATTTCTTTCAGCAAGACAAAATATAGATCACAAGATAAATTTCATCCATTAAGGTTTATTCATAGCCTTCATCCATACTTTTCATTAAAATTTTAGTCTTGCATCCAATTTAATAACACACTTGAATTTCATCATAAACTAATGAGATCTTTCCATGCATACTTAATTTCCTTAACAATTATAGAATACATTCTACAAATCAACTACACTCTTTCATGAACCACATTACTGCATAAAGAGACGACTGAAAACATGCTTTACAATTAATTTCATCTAATCCACTTACACATTCTATCAAAATTCCATCCATACATGCTAACACTAAAACATGAAACATAAGAACAAAAGCAACACATAACACCAAAATGATCTCGGAGTTCAACCCTAGATGGCTACATCTCCGGGTCTGCTCAACTGCAAGACCCCTCTAATAATTAAATAAGTTAAGGGTACATAAGTTTCATATCATTTACATCCCTGCCATCAAGGCGAATCATACCAACAAACAACCGACCACATCGGTCAATAATTACATAAATGATCCCTACAAAGAAACGGATCGAACTGAACATATCAAAAGCTAATACAAGGTCCATTGCCCAATAGTACTCTAACTAGAGACCTGACCCGCTATGGCCAACCACAAATCACCACTTGACACCCGCATAAAGGACAAGACTAGTTAAAACACCATCACAAGGCAACAACCAAACTAGAAACTGAAGACATAAACAGGTACCCCATATCAACCAAATGACAAGGTCCAAACAAACATATCAAGGCCTTGCCATTACTTTAAACAAAAGCGAATACAAAAATTAAACTTGCATAGGCAATAACCAAAAAAGGACAATCTTCTTTCCTATTGGTTTAAACAATAAAAGTCGATCAAGTTTTCTAAATGATCTAAGTTTTCAAAATACATTAACAGAAAAATCACCATAATGAGGGGAATACAATACCACAATTGCAATAGTCCATTTGTCTATGTCTCAATACAGAGAAAAAATATAAACTAACCATTTATTTTACTAAATGAAAATCTCATTAACTTACCAATTTTCCAAATGATACATTATTAAATTTCCAATAATTCCAATAGCATATCGTATAATATATTCCTAAATAAAATATTATTTAAAAATTATCAATTTAATAAATATATTTCATTTCAACAATTTTCCAAATAAAATAATATTTTATCTTTTTTCCTAAAAACATAATTCCTCAATAAAACAGATACCAAAATTAAATATTAATTATTATATATTTATTTATCCCCCCAAAATATAAATAATTAATAATTTAATAATACACAATATTAACGAATTAAGTATTAATTAATATATATTAATATATAAATTATCATGATTAAAATATATTTAAAATATATATTAATTAATAATTAATAATTAACATATAATAATCAAATATATTAATTAATATTTAATAAAACAATTAAACATTTTAAAACCCACTTTAAATTTAATATGTTATAATATATATTTTTATTATTATTATTTATTTATTTATTTATTTTTAATTATTATTATTATTATCTTTTAAAACATGTAAATAATTTACAAATTCATTAAAACCCCTTTGACAAAATTTACATAAAAATAAAATTCCCAACTCAATAAAATTCATTCACAGAATTTTATTCCAATTACTTTTTCTTTAAACTAGATAAACCAATAAATTTAATTCACAATTAAATTTATTTATAAAGAAATCAACTAATTTCACATAGATTTATTTAAAGGATTTTCAAAACAAATCAACAAGAGAGAATAATTTTTTTCATAATAATTTCCCTAATTTTCTCAAAATTAAATTGCTTCCATTAACTAGAAAATTAACATCAGGCGAGAATTTTAAATCAAAACCTAAATTAACCAGAAGAGGGTTTTGGACCTGATAAATAATTTACACACACACCATTCAGAGAAAAATAGAATTATTTTCTTAAAAAACCAACAAATCAAAGAAGCCACCCAACCTAGTATAGCTTTCTTGGAAGAAATCTATAAAAGAGCCCTAATCTTTTCAATAAACTTCCAATAAATTTCTTCACCTAAATTCCTGACCTGTTTCCTATGTATCTAAAATAAAGACCTATTCCCTATTTAAACTAAAATTCTAGGTTCAATAGCTTTTTCTCAAAAAACCTAAATTTAGAATAAAAGTACTTTTATTTTATTTTCTAATTTTATAACAAAAGATAAGCTAACATGCAATAATTAAAAATCATCATTCTTTCTTTTCTAATCTCATGCAAATTAATTAATTTTCTAAATAAAGAATTAAAACAATCTTTAATTCCAATTAATTCTTTTATTCATTTTTTTTATTAATTTATTCTTTTATTTATTTATTTATTTATTCTTTTATTTATTTATTTAAAATTCTAGGAACAATAACTATAATTAATCTAATTTATTTTTCCACTAAAATTTAAATAAAAATATATTTCTAATATCATGTAGCTTGCAACTTAATTTAATTAATTAATTAATTAAGTTTATGGAATTATCTCATAGTTGAATTGTTTATGCATTGAGATTATAAATTTAGTTAATTAAAAGAAATGCTTTTCTCCCTCATTTAATTTTTAATTAACAAAGCTAATAGTTGCATTTCACAATATTAATGAGTGTAAAATATTTTTAATTAAATTAAATTCTCAAAATCAATCTTACACACTATATAAAATAAATATGAATAAAACTCACTTTTCTAATCAAAATTGATTTTCTTAAATAATTAAAATTAATCTTTTTATTCCAAAAAGCAAAAGAGATTAAATTATTTCTATTTCGAATAAATATAAATCTTTCCTTTTTAAAATGCATAAACTGAATAAATTCGTTATTTAAAATTAACCATTAAATTAAACTCACTACAAACATAAATAGGGCGATCTTTTTAATTAATGATTAATTACATAAAAGAAACCTATTTATTTTAATTCCTCAATTACTAATGCGTAAATAAACACATTAAATCAAAATAAATACTTATGGTTAAATACTCTTTTTACCACACACCAAGCACGCAAACCAAGTAGGCCAACCAATTACTCGACCCGCAAACCCAAATGAAAAGAAAACTGACGGAACACAAGCGACGCTCATTTGAGTATGACTAGGGTAAACTGAAGGTTTTACGACCACCTAACCCAAATTCTAAGGATGAAAGAGGTATACTCAACCTTGTGAATCCAGGTGAAGACGAACCTTACACCTAGGGGGTACTATACCTACAATCTCCTGCAACCAAGAGTCAGACAAGCATACATATATATATATATATATATATATATATATATATATATATATATATATATATATATATATATATATATATATATATATATAATGAAGATGTTAGCTTGAGATTAATAACAAGAATCAAGAGGACAGTTTAAACTTACATAAGAATCAATGCGAAAGCACATTAATAGATATGCACAATAATCATAATATCTGACTAAACATTACCTCATGGTAATTCAACCATTCAAGATTGCCACATAGAAAGTCAACCAAGGTCAAACCAATTTTACAAAGATGACTAGGGTAGGGGTACTACATTCTTTTTATAGAATGTAAAAGAACTTTAGTTACATTTGTTGATTTAGATCCTATAGTTGAAGGGTCAACACTCTGAATTCCGCCAGTGGGAGCAATATCCTTGCTTGTAGTGACCTCTGGTAGGTTAGTTTGTGTTTCCATATCCTTAAGAAAAGGTTTTTGTTGTTCTCTTGTTGCTGGTGGCACTATTTCGACATGAACCTGTTGCTGAGAGGGAGCCTATCGCTCTATGTTACCATCTATTGGTTTTCCTTGTGTGTTATCTGTTTCATTATTTACTGATGACTCACTAGCCATATTTGTCATACCGGTTGTGTCCTTGTCTATCATAATGTTGACTTTCTGAGTATCAACATCAACTATGTATAGTACCTCAAAATTAGGATTTTTATCCTCTTGTGATAAATCCATACTCTCATCAGTCAATTGATCTTCAATTGTTGTTACCGGTGGAGTAACCAGAGGCAGTGGGGATAAATTATCTCTTATTTTGATGCTTGGAGGTCCACCAACCTTTCCTTTTCCCTTATCCTTGTTTTTCTAATATACCTTGATTGGTTTAGGGTTTCTATACTCTTCCTATTTTTCTTTCTCAACAAGGAATATGTCCGATGCATTTTTAGTTTCCTCTGCAACCTCATTTACTCTTCCAACCATTAGTGCAATATGCCGGTGTGGAGTAGAGAATACTGACCGGTTAGCCTTTGCAATTAGATCATTTATTTCTTTCGGAGAGTTAACTAGGTAGACAACAAGAAATTTTTCAACTTTTATTTTCTTGTCAAGCTCTACAATAGCTTTTCTTCTTGCTTCCAGTCTCTTGAATAGTTCATCTGGTAGTTCATCTACAACTTGCATCAAGAACTTTTTGTAGATATCCAAGTGTAAAATAACACTGTTTTCAACCTTTTCTTTATCATCAACTGATAGTGAGTCATATAGTTTGTTGATATTTGTAAGTTTGTCTTCTTCTGTGATTTCATCCAACAGTCTGTCAATCAGAGTAATATTTTGTTGAGTCCTTTTCTTTGGTGTCAACTTCTTCTTCTTAGGAGTAGACTTCTTGACCGGGGGCCTCATTGCCTGTTGTTTTTGCCTGGTTCTTCTAGGTGAAGGAGTGGATACTGGTGAAGGTTCCCTTTTCCTTACAACTCTTTTAAATGTTGCAGGCATATCACTCTTTGAAGAAGTAGCTATCGGTGAAAGGTGAGTTTCAGGCTGCAGTGCTTCTAACTCATCTTCAGTGATGTCAGTTTTCTTGAGTACATCTTCCTTTATAGCCTTTGCCTACCAGGATCCCCTTCTTACTGTTGCCTCAACCTTCTTTACATTTTTCTTTGATTGGATCTATTTTTCAATGGTTTCAGCACTACCGAATACCTCTTCCTTAGGTTCCTTGGGTGCTTCCAGAAGGGCTTTTGCATATGTTTCAATGATGTGGTCGTCGGTCTCATAACCCATTTCAGTAACCCAAATTATTCTTGGGATAACTACTTCCATCCAAATCTCATCCTTCTTGATGAAAAAACATATCTCATCCTTGTATTTATTTACAATTTCCTGTGACAGTTTGACTCTAGCATTCATCTGGGCCTTCAATGCTAGAAAATACTCATTGATATTCTTCTCTTTGTTTTCACCCATATTGTTCAATAAGTCAGATAACTATTTCCCTACCAGTATGTCAAATCCAAGATTCTTGTTGCCTATACCGAGCACCTGTTTTGTTATATGTAGCAATAAACATGAAAGTAAATTGCCAAACTTAAATGTCCCTTTCTTATCCTTCTTGATCTTTCCTAGATTGTTAATAAGTTCATCCTTTAACCATTCACATACATCAATTTTCACATTATCTTTAACCATATCATGAGCACTTTTTATGCATAAGCTGGAAACTGAGTTAAGTCTATTTGCATGAGTTATTTTGTAACCTAGAGTCATGCTAATGAATCTCACATTTATGTCAGTTACATCATTCACCCTTAAAGACCTTTTGTCAGATGTTGCACCTATTAGGTTCATTACCAGGTCATTTGAGACCTTCTTTGTCTTGTCTGGTCTGTTATCGGTGGAAGGTAACCCTGTTATAGCTTTCATAGCTTCCTTGGTAATTTTATGAACCGAATCTAGCCAAAAGAATGCGCCATGTACCCTGCTCAATACTATCCTAATAACTTCCTTAGGGAAATCCGAAATGCTGAGGATTTTAGTGAATCCTAGGGTTTCAATAATTTTGTGTTCAGGTTTCACATTACCGAAATCATCACATATAATAGTCTTGTACATGTTCTTGATTTCCTCATCACCTAATTCTTCTATGTGGCAATGGATGTACATTCTAGGGTCTTTTGCAAAAACAACTCCTTTGGGGATTTGGGAAAATGCACCAACATTATCATCCTTTTTAACTATCTCGGGAACTAGCTAAAATATGGGCCTAGGGCATTTGATTACCTCAACTATAGTAGTGTTTGCTATGAATTTAGGTACAGAAGAGGATGCCATGATTATAAATACCTTATTATGCCTTTGGAAAGTTTGATTGTTGAAATGCTTTGCCTCTTTGCTTGAAATGCCTTAGCTCTAGAAATTTTGCGCTCTTCGAATGTTTGAATGCTTGGTGAAGTAAAATGGAGCCAAAATCACTAATTTATAATGTTAATTCACCAACTACCACATTTAATGCATGCTAGTTAAGTAGTCACTTAACTTTATTTGCCGGTATAGAAGTATTTTCTACTTCTCACCATCAACCGAGGGAATAATAGCATATTTCACATTTGATTGCTAAACCCTCAAAAGAATTTTCTTCAATTAGATGAAGAGACTCCTGCCGGTGGAGTGCTACTCTATTTTGTTGGTGGAGTGTTGCTTGGTTCTACGGGTGGAGGAGTATTCCCAACACCATTTAGGTCTGACTTTCTAATCCATTGTTTTGAGAATTCTTGCTTAACTTCTTCAACTTTTTCTTTTCCTTTCAAACTAGAACCTTTGTTGTTTGTCGGTGGTGCCTTACTTCTGCAGAATTTTGCAATATGTCCAATCTTGTTACAAGCATAACAAGTCACATTATTTTTTTGAATAGCCTTCCCATAACCTATGCTGGTTTGTGTTCTATATTGATTAGATAACTGTCCAAATCTTCCACAAACATAATAGCTTACATTCATTCTGCAATTTTTCAGAGTTATGACCAATTTTGTTGCATTTTGAACATTGACCGGTGGGTGCATTAGTATTCTGATTACTTCTACATCTACATTGATTTTCTCTATGACCATACTTGTTACAGTTAAAGCATTTTCCATTGAATTTATAAGCAGTAGGTTGTCTTACCGATTTGCTATGATCCTGTGTGTTTGTAGTACCAGAGCTTTCTCCAACTTCAAAGCCAATTCCACAAGTGTCACCTTTAGGTTTTTGATTCTTCAACAAGTTACCAAGTTCTTCTGACCTTTTCTCGAATTTCTCTTTATGCTAATTTGCAGTATCTAGTTCTCTTTCTAAGACTTCTTTCTACCTCATCAGTTCATTTGAGTCATTCTATGTGTGCATCAGATTTGTCTTCAACAAATAATTTTCATAGCTAAGTCTTGTGTTTTCATTTGCAGCATCACTTAGTCTTCTAGTCAAATCTTCTTCATTCTTCTTTCTATCTTCCATTTCCTTACAAAATCTCATAGTCATGTCCTACATCTCATTATTTGTTGTCATGTTCTCTTTCTTCAACTTGTTTATCATATCATTAAGAGTTTCCTTTTCATAATTCTCAAATTGCATCTTTTCACAAAGTTCTCTTCTCTTGTTTCTTGCAATAGTAAGATTTTCTTGAAGTGCTTGAATAATATCCTGAGCTTTTTTTAGATCATCTTCAAGTTTGATATTTTTCAATTTTTCTCCATCATAGTCTAAGAGAGCTACTTCAAGTTGCTTCATCAAGTTTTCCATCTCCACCGATGTCAAGATCTTCCTCAAGCTGTTAGGCTTCTGAAAATAGAGGACCACACTATGATACCAATTGTTAGGATTTCCACAGATATTGAGAGGGGGGGTGAATCAGTATCTGACCAGTTAGAGCAATTTCTTAACTTAAAACATGCTGAACATATTAATACTGTATACTGGTAAATATAAAGTAATGAAATAAATAGAGATAACAAAAACCACATGAAAGGCACACCATAACACAATATTTTAATGAGGAAACCCGATGTGGAAAAAACCTCTTTGGGATTTGTGACCCACAATATTCATCTACTAGCCAATAAGAGAATATTACTGCTACAATAGGGGCCTGTACATGCAGGAAGGCCAAGAGCCTAAGGCTCACTGCTCAATTACAAAATAGGAAGTCTCACTGACTTACAAAATGGATTATATAAATCTAGTATCTTGTACTGCTTTAAAATAGCATCTATAATGCCAGATCCAGTACCGGTTTTTGCTCTACTTCTTACATAAACCCAACCTATAATTCGCATAATAGGTCTGCCTTATTTCACCTATATATTTTCTTTTGTTTGTCACTAAATGTTCTACAATGATCTCTCTTATATAAGAGTCATTTTACAACTTGCCAAGTCGGCTTACAATGATTTTACAATAATAAACAAAATATATTACAACAAAAATCTTATCAGCCTCTATGCCGGTATGCTTCCTTTCTCTGCTGGTGCCAGTGGCCTGAGTGTCGGTGTAGAGTTTGATCTTGCTAGTTCTGGTGGAATGCCTTGCCGGTGTCATGGGATCATAAGGTTGCCATCAATGACAAAACCTTCAATCATCTACAATGTCTCATTGGAGTGTGCATTTGCCAACAACATGCACCTAAAAAGACATTAAATCTAAGGGTGGGTTCATTTCAATTTTTAGAACTGCATTTTCATATTTTTTTATTGCATTACATATCTCCATTTCAGAGTGCATCATATAGTTGCTTGCATATCACCATTGCACAACATCTAGTTGCATATCATTATTTCTTTCTCATATAGTTGCATCAATAAAACATGATGATTGTCTGAGTTATTCACCTGTCTCCACTAGAAGGAATGAAGGTTGTCTCATTTCCTAGATACTTGTTCATGAAGTCTTTAGGAGGCCTTTAGTCATTCATCTTCAATGTCACATTGTGATTAAGCTTTATCCTTGGTTGGGTAGAAGTTTCACTATCAATTCTTGCTACCCAAAATCTATCAATTGATATATCTCAAACATTAATCAAAAGCTCCAAGTCATTACAGATACCTAGTTGGTCATGTGGCTAGTGAAAAATCCAATATTATGCTTCAGTGCCACTATAATTGTCATACCCAAGTAGGTTTCATTACTTACAAGTCAAGGCAAGAAAATAAAAGAAAAAAGTGTTATGTCAATCTCAAGGCAAAACAAAAAGAATGATATATTACTGAAATATCACGTATACAAGTGTGACAAAAAAAAGATTGACTATGGGAACATACAAGTAACTCCATCAGGGTTATGGATGCCTAGTGGAAATGGAGCAATGTTTGAGAGATTATAGTGCATAACCTCACCGGAGCCCTAAAAGCTTGCTAGCAGCGAGGCTCTATCTAGGTTTCTTTTGAAGTTAGAATAACTCATGTAGCTAGCCACATAGTATTCCAAGTGTCTTTGATGGTTATAAAAGTTATAATGAACTCAATTGCATACACATGGGCAAAAGAAGATCAAAATTTCAAGAATTGATGGGAATTTTTCCGTGCCTCCATTCATAAATCTTGGTTACATAGTGTGTTAGGTTGGATGGTCTAAGTCTTTTGAGAATGGATTGAACTCTTATCTTTGAAATGTTTCACACCTTTAATCCAATTAGTGCCTTTCAAAATGAAAGACACACATACTCATCCTTGTTTGAATAGGAACTGTATTTTTGTCATGTATCCTGCATTAGCATAACTCATATAAAAATTTCATTGTCTCCACCACATTATGCATCATCATGTTATCATCACAGGTCTACATACTTGGGGGCATAACTGAAAAAAAATCTAAAAATCATAAAAAGTCCAGAAAAAATCAATAAAAAATAAATAGATAAAGTCATGAAAAAATCAATCAAAAACATTCACAAAATGTCATAAAAAAATTTAAAAAATAAAAAAATCAAAGCAAGAAAAAATGGGCCATCCATCAAATCAAATCAATAATAGACAAACTCTCAAAGTCTACAATCAAACTGATCACATGTCTTGTTAAAAAATCTATTGATCAAACTCTATCAAACATAAACATGTCTTATACAAGGAAGGGTGCACTCGAAACCAGACAGATTAGTCTTATATGGGGTACTCACTCTTTGAAACCAAACATTCCTATCAATGATCACACAAATCAAAACATTGACATAGATTAGTATATTCTGGATTTTGTCCAAGCTAGTCTTATCTTTATCAATTAATGGCAGGTCATGTTTCATCAATACTAAAAACTTTTGAAAACCATAAAAATACCAAAACATTCGAAAAAGTCTTTAAAAAAAACATCGAAAAAACTCAAAATCAAATACAAAAATATTGAGAAAATACCAAAAACCCCTAAAGATCGAAAAGCTCTTCAAAAACAAACTAAAAAATTATAAAACATAAAAAACTTGCAATAATTTGCCTCACAAGAATCCAACAACCTAGCAGATATCCAAAAAACACTTCGCATGAAGTTAAACAAAGGATACAACTATCTTGTCAAAACAACTGCAATCAAGCTGATCAATTGTCTAGTCTATCGAATCACTATCAAACTATCAAGGTGATTGACATATTGTCTTAAACAGAATCTGTATACTTGAAACCAGATAGGTTAGTCTTAAATGAGGTCCAAAACTTCTGAAACTAGACATTATCAAAATCACATCAAACATTTCAAAGAAAAGACACAAATCGGTATGACTGCTACATTTTTGTTCTAGTTGGTTTTATCCTTTTATCAAATTGGCGAAGATCATTGCTTTTAGCTACTCAAGGATGTCCAACAAGTGACTAGAGAAGTCGTGATAGGCATGATCCTTTTCTTTGTTCTCTATTTGTGGTGTAAACCAATTAAGTTCTAAGGCAATAGTTCCAGTGGGTGTCTATGATTGGTACGTTCATTCGAAAAGTATCCCATAAAGGATAACTATGCTTGTGACTACCACACATACCTCGACCCCTATTGTTATTCCTAGAATGGAGGGTTTGGGTTCACTCCTTGTCTGCTACGTGTTTGTTTCTTTGCAATGAGATATCTATACATCTTGGTTCCTTATACCCTGGTGTACTAAGCTTCATTGTTACATAACAAGGTTCAATGATGATAATGTGTTGCACTATGAATAAAGACAAGAAGACTATTCATCATCAATCATTTCAACTCATACCAATTGTTTTTGATCTCATCATGCTAATTGTATCAATCAAGATCACTCTCTCATCAAGCATCTTTTCTTCGATCAACTTGATGATTCTTTCTATCATTCTTTCATCTAACATGATCTCTCTCATCACTTAATTCTAATATTTTCATCTATGATTCTTTCATTTCCTCACATCAACTATTCTATCTATCAATCAATTATTCCTCACCTTCATCATATTTTATCATTCATCCAATTTTTATCTATCTTCATCTTATACATGATGTATCCTTCCTGAAACTAGACATGATCATCTATCTCTGTCTTATGCAGGATGTATCCTTCCTGAAACCAGATAGATCAATCTTATACAAGATGTATCTTTCTCGAAACCAGAGGTTTTGAACATTTTTGTTTTATACAAGATGTGTCCTTCCTGAAACCAGACTTTATCTTTATTAGATCAATCAGTTCAATCCTATCAAATCAATCAATCTACAAATCACTTCAACCATATTTCTATAATCAAACTCATTCCTGTCATCAAGTTAACCATTCTTTATCTTTCATCTAACATTATTCTTCTTTTGAGAGATCATTTATGCCTTCAATGCACAAACAATCTCTCAAGGGGGCATTATACCCCAGTGTTACCAAGGCATACTAGGGAAAACTTTTTTGTTTTCTTTGAAACAACGTCATTTTGATATTTTCTCAAAGAGGGGAAAATGTAGACACCTAAAAATGTCTCTTGAATCATATATAATTATTCTTCTAATTAATTAAGTAATTCTTTAATTATTTGATTAAACTAACTATTTCTTCTAATCATCACCCTTCAACAGTTCTAATTATTCTATTTCTATTCTCAAATCATTTTAACCAGTTAACCCTATTTCATATATTAATTAAATATTAATATTTAATTAATTGTGATTTATTCCTTAGCTAAATAATCGTTATTATTTAATTAAGCTCATTTCTAATGTTTACATAATTTTATTTAAATTATTTAAATTAATTAAATTATTCTTCCAAATCCCCAAATTCAAATTTCAAATAATTCCATCTAATTTCATTTCTCTCAAATTCATATTTCCCCAAATTCAAATTTCAATTATTTTCATCTAAATCCAAATCATCAAATTCACATTTCACTAAATTTGAATTTCAGTTAATTTCATGTGCATTTCAGCATTCGAAAGTCCAAATTCAAATCCAAATTGAAAATGAAAATAAAATTCAATTTCAAAATCCTACAACACATGTTGAAATCATAACTGAATGATCAAATTAGTTGACTAATTAGTTAACTCAGTTAACTCTTCAATCACCCCTTTCCACTCCAAATTAGCTTTTTATGACTAATCCATCAATTCAGTAAACTAGCTAGTCTATTCAATCTACTAGTTAATCAATTGAGTTCACTCTCCAATCAATCCTGTTAACAGATCAATCAAATGAGTTAACAAATCAATGATGACTAGTTCACTAATCAATCAATCTCAGTTTACTATCAATCAAGACTTGAGTTCTATTTCTCACCTCCTCTGTGTTGAAAATCTATATAAACAACATCATTTTCTGAATCAAGATAGAATCACAGTCTTCAAACAATTGTCTAATCTATGTAGGAATCCCAGTGCAATACTTGAGAGCCACCTACAAACACAATTCAAAGAAGCACAATGGAAGGAAAGATGCAGGATGAGGGAGTTTCATTTATTTGAATTTATTCTTATCTTGTGTTAATTTCTATTGGTTTATGTTTGAAATTGCTTTGATAGTTAAGGATTTGGTGATTCGTCCTTATTTCCTATTTCTACATTAATAATTTTTAAGCATGAAACAAATAGCATTTTAAATTTAAATTGAATGATGAATTTGAAAAATTATTGTAGGATTGAGATACATTTCTCCTACATTCATAGCTCCTATGACCAACACCATTGCAGTGAAAGAAAATGACATTTACATGTCTACTTTTATAACTAGGAGGGGACCTACGCATAAGTCTACATTCTACAATTCTATGACCATAAGTATTGCATTTATAACATTAGCCATGGAACTGAGGTACATACTAATCATTGTTGAAGTTATTTCTCATTGGTCTTCTTGGAGAAGCATATGTCGATCTTCTCAATCTCTTGCTTGTATCCTTGACTCTTGTGAAACCTCCATCATCCATCTTGGATTTTCCTTTTGGATCAACATGACTACTCTTTGTAACAACAACATATGTTTTCTTCTCAGTGGGCTTGCTGATAGTGAATTTCCATGCTTACTTGAAGAGACAAAATGTATCTATTTATTTGTTGAGTCCTTACTAGTAGAACATTGATCAACATTAAATCCAACTCCTTCTATATCCTTTGAGTACTTTTGCTTGTCCAAGATTTTGTCCAATGCCTCAGTGCTGCCCTCATACTTGATTCTCACCTTGAGTTCATCTTTGCACTTTTCAAGTTCCTTTCTAAGATTCACAATTTCTTTCTCTATCTTTTGATACTCCGTCTCTTTGTTTTCTAAATCTAATTTTGTCACTTCATACATTCTTTTGGTTTCTTTCAATTGAGTAAATATGGCAGCAAGATTGCTATTTGATTCTTC
The DNA here is from genome assembly GCF_030272615.1 of Cryptomeria japonica. NCBI lineage: Eukaryota > Viridiplantae > Streptophyta > Pinopsida > Cupressales > Cupressaceae > Cryptomeria > Cryptomeria japonica. The sequence goes on along the minus strand of NC_081410.1, from coordinate 464,901,988 downwards.
AATATTCTTGTTTAGTAAGTCATGCTCTTTTATGACAAACTCCTTGTATTTATTGAACTCTTTTCTTACTTTGTCAAGTTCTTCAAGAGCACAAACCAATTCTCCTTCAAGTTCAACCACAACATCTGCATCTTCTTCCTCATTGTCATCTAAATTTTCATATTGACCACGACTATATTTCTCATTATGGATCTCTTGAGCGATGAAGACATTAGTTTGTTTTTCATCTTCACTATATTCCTCAATTGACTAACTTTCATCATCAGAGACATCACTATCAATTGAGTAAAGAACTTTCTTCTTTTCAAAGTTTCTTCTTCTTGGTTTATAAAACCTTTTACCCTTATCCTTGACACCTTCCACATTATTATTTTCCTTCTTCTTATAGGGACACTTAGCAGCAAAATGTCCTATTTTACCATAGTCAAAGCATTTGAAAGGTAGTTTTCATCTATACTTGCCTGATCCTTTCTTGAGATTTCTAAAAAAGTTAACTTTAGCAACATCTAATTCATCTTCTTCCTCATTGGTAGTTTGTGCTTTCGCTTTCTTTGTGGAAGTAAATGTAGCCTCTCTCTTTGAAGATTCAATGCCTACCATCCTCATTGCATATGTTGATAAGGAACTAAATAATTCATCCATAGAGAAGGTTTTTAAATCTTTAGCTTCCTCAATAATAGAGACCTTTGTTTCATACTTTGGATTGAGAGATCTGAGTACCTTTTTGACAATAACTTCACCTTTGACTTCTTCTCTGAGTTATCTTATGGTATTAATAGTCTAGTCTACCCTTTACAAATAATCTGTTATCTTCTCTTCTTCCTTCATTTTTCAGACCTTCAAACTGAGCTCTAAGATTTTGCAGCTTAGCTTCCTTCACTTTGACATCTCCTTCATATATTCTTTGCAGCTTGTCCCAAGTTTCTTTGGCAGATTTGCAATGCATAACTTTGAGAAATTATGTTTCTGATAGACCACTAAGAATAGCATTCTTTTCTTTGGTATTTTATTCATAATCCTTCTTGGAATTTGGATCGGTAGGAGGAGTTGCTAGAACAATGTATCCATTCACCACAGACATCCAGACATCAAATCCAAGGGAAGATAAGTAGGTCTCCATTCTTCTACTCTAGAAGGCTTAATTGGTGTCATCAAACTTTGGTGCATTAGCAGAGGATTCATTTATAGCCATTGTGTTCACAAAGAAGGATCTACCCAAGATAGAGAAAGATTTAACTACAAGGGAACCTAGTGATTTGATACCAATTGAAGAACACAAATGATCACTGAGAGGGGGGGTGAATCAGTGATAATAAGAAATTTAAAACTTTAAAACAGATTGCGCTATCACAAATAAGAGAACTAATCAAAGCACTTGCAAACAAGATGCAGACACATAACATAGATATACGAGGAAAACCCACGGTGGGGAAAAACCTCGATGAGAAATGTTGCTGGAGACTACTGCTTCAATCCAGCCTCATAATGAAAAACTTATTACAATATGTCTTAGGACACCAACCCAAGGAGCACCAACCCCTCATTTTATGAGCACCTACTCAAAGGAGAACCTACCCTTGATTTTATGAGCACCTACTCAAAGGAGAACCTACCCCTTCTTTGAGCACCCACTCAGAGATTTACAATGATTCAATAAACAATTTGATACTATAGAGACCTTGTTACAAATGATCTTTGTAACACCTTACAAATTTCTAGCTGCCTACTCACAAAATGTTATGCATGTTCTGCTACTGTGTTAGGATGTTGCTATGAATTTTCTACTTTTGTATACCTTTTCCCTTTTCTAGTTCTAATTTCTTCACCTCTTTGCTATACCTTTCTGCCTTGTCTACTTCACCTTCTTAATCCTTTATTTTTTCTCTCTACATAGACCTTTTGCTACCACTTATCTTCTCTTTAACTTCTGAGTATTTTGTTAGCAATATTTTCTGTAATGTTATTGACACCTGCGGAAAACACCTTTCTGCTACCTTCTTTTTTACTTTATGTTCCCACCTTCTCTATTTTTGTAGAGCTCCACTATCTACACACCTCCTCCTCACACTCAACAATCACTTCAACTTCACGCTTATTTCACTTGGTAGAAATCTTCATACAACAAGATTTCCCCTCCAAGAAAATGAACTAAAAATTAATCTTCTTGACCTCTAAGAAAACCAATCTGCCAGTTGATTTGATCCTTTGAACATTCTCTCCAGACAACTAGTCGTGAATAATAAATGATCCCCTTGGAATCCTTTAGAAATCAGATTGTATCTTTGGGCATGGATTTCTATTTTTAGTAATCTTGAATTTTCCAATCCATTCAAATATTTCTAGATGATTTTGGAGCTAATCCACCTTCTATAGTATGTGTCTACATTAAATGCCTGTGTCTCTTCATATTTGTTTGAGAGTACCATAATCTTTGCAATCAGATTTGATTATGCACTCAACCCCCCCATTTTGACAATCATATCCTCAGTTACCACTCTTCCCAGCATTAATTTTTGTTTCTGTGTGCTGCTCAGACTAGAAAATCTTATCTGATACGTATGGTTTTACTTCATCGACCAATCAAAAATATTTTATTTTCCACCTAACATTTACTTGTCACTCATCCACTTGGTGAATGGTGGGACCCATTAACAAAAATCTCATCTCACAAAGGATCCACGTGTGAAAGAAAATCCACATTGGATTCATGAGTTGTGCAAATGAGTTCCGTAGGTCATATAACACATGTGTTATACGCATCGTGAAACAACCAAACCTTCCTGTGAGTTGGAAGGATAATGCACTTTCCACCAATTTCCTTATCTTGCATCATTTCCTCTTAGACCTTCTTACCACATGGGATAACAAGATCCATCTATTCCCTTTGATATTTTTACCCCACACAACCATCTCTCTCCAAGTTTGCACAATGCAGGATAACAGGGTGCCTTATTTACCTTTGTTTATTTTTACCTTGCAAGGTTATCTTACAACAAATAACATGCCACGGGATAACGAGGTTCACTATTTGCTTCACTTAAGTGTTAACTTGGAAGGTTATCTAATAGTGAATAACATGTCGTGGGATAAGATGAGTAGCATAACTTGCGTGTTATTAATATCTTTGTCACACTTTAGCGACTAGCCCGCAGAGTGTTTTGCCTTAAGTGTTTCTTGCTGCGGGATAGTGGGGGCCACATAACCGTCATGTTATTGACATCTCGATAGACCAACACAACTAACCTATCATGATATTGACATCTACAGTCACATTTTGCAGCTTTGTAGATAGCGATAACCTATGTGTTATTGACAACTGCGATTGATACTCCCTGTAACTACATGTGATAATCTACATGTTACTGACATCTGCAACTAACTTTTTCAGAGTCAAACTAGATTTCATAGTACATTTCCAACACAATTGTTTGTGTCCTCCTTGTCCATTTTCATGCCATAATGACATGCTTCATGCAATCCTCTTGTATCTCCTTGTGCATATAACACGGTGTGATACGATACTTTTGCCAACCTGTCAATTTGAATGTCCATTTCATCTTATCTTATCTCTCCACTGCATCTTCTCAATTGTTGACATCAATGGAAATCTAAAGCCAACAATAATAAAACACAATTAAAAATAGGTTTTCACTAAGCATTCCCATAGTGGAAAGGAATGAGAAGTGGACCTCACCACAATTCAACAACACATTACCCAAACACCATAATCACCAAACCAAAAGACAGAGCATCTAGAATCTACTAAACCGAGAAAGAAGATAGCTAAAAATATATTTCCAGAGCACACCGACACGTGCCAAATCAGAATAATAGGGATACATGCATGAATAACACAAATACAAAATATAAAAGTAGAATCTCAAGGCAATATCCAACAACATGTAACCACATCATGATAATATCTGCAACAAATCAGAAATGCAGAGAAAAACCAATTACTGAAACATAGAATCACTACATTGAGATCAATGACAACCATACTGATACATCAAGCAACTTCCCATTTGCAATAGTTCAAAGAGCTAACAAGTGGGATCACCATAGAATGAAACACAAGAAGATTTGTGTCAACATATCACTCCTTGGGAGTGAAGAAGGATTTGATAGTTCCTTGGAGTTGCACAATTAATTCTTTTGTTTTATGGTTTCTACATGACACATGCCTCAATCAAGGGAAAGACAACTAAGAGTTTTGATAGTGGTTTAAACTAAATGTTTGCCTATTCTTTCAAAAGCAATGTGAATTTTTAGTCGAGTCCCTAATTCACTTAATATCTCTACCAAAACGATAACATTGTTTGGTCTATAAAATGATGTGTTTTTAATGTAATAGGGGATTAATAACATTCTAGTTTTTTGAGAGATAATAGAAACTTTAATTCCAACAATCCCTAACGAGTGTTTCTCATGGGAGGATTTGAATATTGTACTCTATGCCATCATGGACTTTTGTATTGTTTTATCCTTCCATTAATGAAGAGTTTGTGGTGCTTTGTGCTCAATTTATCTCAAATCATTTGTTCTTTGTTGTTTAAGTTTTAGCCTCAATATTAATCAAAATTTTAAATTATTCTTATGCTCCTTTAAGATTGCTATTAATTCAATGGTTTTTATGGATTACATTATGTTTTTGTTAGAGGAATCTCAATTTAATCGTTGTTGGAGTAAATTATATTTACTTATAGCTTAAGTTTACATAGGCAAATTACCATTTCCTAGGTTTAGGTAAGGTTAATATTATTTAATTAGTTACCTACATTTAGTATTTTGTGCCATTAGTTGGTAGGTAGTTATACCTACCCTCACACCTTATTGGTGCTTACCTCTCTTGTCTTGACTATATAAGCAGTCTTATATACATTGTATAATCATCTCAATCTCAATACAATTATCTATTGGTGAAATATATTTTCTCTTGTTTGGGAGGTTGATCACTCCTACATGGTGTTAGAGCTAACATCTAGCGACTCCTTCCAATCTTGAGGATTTTCATCAAGAGGTTTTGAGGTCAGATCTGAGGAAAGTGGATATGTAGTTGAAGCGTTCATGCCCCCAAATCAATTGGAGATCTAATACTTTCTTCTTGATTTTTTGATTACCGACATTTGAAAATTTTCTATTTCTCCTGGTGGATTTCGATATTTATTTAGCATTGAAGTCCTATTTGGATGACTGTCTTTCCTATTTGAGTGGTTCACTTGTTTCTGGAGACCGTGATTTCAAATTGATTGATAACATTATTTGAAGTGTTTTTCTTCAATTTGGTTGCTTGAAGTTTTCATCTAGCTGCCATGGATTTGTCTTCTACCGTGGGCTCCCATTTTTATTGTTGGTTTATGTGGAGTTTTTGTAATTAGCAGATCAACCTTTGTTTGGTTCTCATTTTCTTTATTGGCATTCAACTTTAGATCAACACTATTTATCTTGACTAGTAGATTGTATCTGATTTGTTTGAGCCTTAATACATTCAGATCAGTGGTTTCTGTTGTCATCATTACTCACAATGCATGTTCAAAGGGTACTCGTGATCAATTTTTGTTCACCAGCGGTTCTTCCTTCATTGGAAATTATTGGTTCATTCCCTTTGAGACTTGGTGTTGATCAACAAGTTGCAAACTTTGCAAGTGGTGGACTAGTGCCAAGCTAGTTTCATTGATTACCAAGCTTGTTTGTACACCATCACAAATATCCCTTGACCAAGGCTACTACTTTTCAAACATTTGGAGGCATTCCCTTCTTGTATATTTTGCAAACATTTTTTGTTGGTTATTGGCTAATTACTATTTGTATTTGGTATGTACTTTATCACTTTATAAAGTATTGTGCAAAATATTTCATTCTGTGCTAGGCTTTTTCTTTCCACTATTGGGCAAAGCAATTGGTAGGGCTTGGGAGGCTTTCCTTGTGACTTTAGTCCCATATCCATTGTTCTTGGGAACTATACAATATTTATAGTTTGGTCTGTCATTTTATATATCATAATCTTAGGCTCTCATGGTGTTATGCCTCTTCTTGTGTGTACATTGTGCTTCTCTTCTTGTGTGTACATTGTGCTTCATGGTGACTTGAAACTTGCTTGATATTTGTTTCTTAGTGGAGATTATTGGATAGTTGATGCATGTAACCACCAATATATTTTTTTTTGTCATTTGACCCCACCATCATTCTAATACATATTAGGTTTATCATTTTTTTGAAGCTATTTGTGATGGCATTATTTTCAATATTTTGAAGAATTTCTATAATGGGTTTTTCTTTTTTTGGAGAGGGGGAATTATCAACAATGGCATGATTTTATTATCACTTGTCTTAGTGAGTGTAATCTATTGCCATATTTGTATAATGAAATTCCTCATCCTAGCACACCTTGTGAGTATAGAATTTGGGAAGGCTTTAGGGCTAGAGTTTTTAGAGTTATTTTTCAAAATGTAAATGATGACATTTTAGAGTTGTTTATTCAATTATCTTTGGACATATTTGGGAATTATATGGTGATGATGATACTCTTCAATCTCTTGATGCCCCTCATTTTGATTCTCGTGTACCCCTTCATTCTTTAGAGCTAATAACTCATGTTTGTGTTTATTTAGAGGATTTAAATTTTTTAGATGAGGTTGCAGATTCTTTAGAGGTTCTTGATTCCTCATTGGAGGTAGTTTATTCGCCTTCACTAGAGACTTTTATCATTCCTCAACAATTGGTATCCTAGTTGGGGTTCCTATTTGTCAAACATTGGTGGGTGAACTCACAAAGCTGGTTCCCACTTTTTGGTACATCCTGATTTTTGCTGAAATCATACATTTTTTGGAAAATATAATTATTTAAGCTTTAAGAGGTCCCATTTGAAGTAATTAATTGAAGAGAGTTAGATCAAAGGCTCTTAGATCAAAATTTCTTGGATAGAACCTCTCTACTTCTAAATCATACTTGAAATGGAGTCTCCTTTGCATCTATCAAATGTTGACAAAAAACCAATTTTACATTCGCTTTTGAGGGGTCAAACGAATTCACTTAGAAGTTTTGTTTTCTTGAGGATTTAGTCCTTATTATAAGCTTTCCAAATAGTATAATTTTTAATATATTTAAGTTTATTAATATATTTTTATTTTATTTTTTATGAATGTAGGTTTTTCACCGACCATGAACTTCTTTGTTCAATGCATTGGGAAAAATAGCAAACTAATTCAAAAAAATTCTAAAAAATATCTATGCCCTAGGTATTGATGTCTTCTTTCTAACAAAAAAAATAAAACTTAATTTTGATATATATAGAGCAAGTTATGTGTTCAAACGTACACCTATATCTAAATTATAATTAGTCGGACTTCAAAACTTAATAAAATAAAAAATATTCAACATATCACTATCAAACCAACTGCATGCCCTGGGTATTGATGTTACAAACCAAAATTTAAAAGAGATAAGTTTTTATCATTTATAGAAAAAATTTATACGTTTCGGGATGCACATCACTCTTAAAAAATGTTGTTTTTTGTAAAAAACTACTTTTGAGGGAGATGGAAAAATCAATAAAATTTTATTCAAAAAAATTTGAAAAAAATATATTTAGAATCTACAAAAAGGATGTTACAAATCACTAGTTTACATCATCTTCAAATTCTTAACGATTTAAAAGTTATAGGTGTCAGAAAGTGAAGGTTTTTTGCAAAATGTTCATCTAAGTGTCAAAGTTGGTCAAAAAGTGGGAACCAGTATTGTGAGTTCACCCTGGTTCATTTTTTTGTCGAGTCTCACATTTCAGATTTGGAGGACACATTTGAGGGGATGTCCATTCTCTTTGATGATTCAACTTGGGAGATTGATATTCATGAGTTTCCTCATTCACTTTCTTTCTCACATTCCTTGATTGAGTTTGATCATAAGTATGTGGAGGGTTATTTGTGCTTGGACACTTATATTCAATTTTCAGAGGCATCTCTCCTATTTGATGATAGTAGTGGCACTAGTGTTATCAATTCATCTTTGTCTTTGGAGCTTGCTTGAGATCAGTTACCATTGGTTCCTTGTTTGTGTAGCATTGTAAATTGTACACCCTTAATTGGGTGGTACAATTCCACACTTAGGTTAGCACCCACCTTAGTGTGTTTGCATCTTGCATTTAAAATTCTCTTTAAGCATTTAATTAATTAATTTAATTAAATCTAAAGTCTTCTTTTATCTCTCCACACATCATAAAAATGGGCCCTTAACCCTAAGTGTGCCCCCTTTTATTTTATTCTTCCAATTAATTATTTCGTCAAAAGCCCTAATTATGTCATATTTCGACCTTCAAGGCCTGATTTTGCACATCTAGACATCATGAATTTTAACATACTCTTGGAATTAGCTCTAAAATCACAATATCTTACATCCTAAAAAAATTGATGAAAAGTTGGTCAGACCATGTGCTCAGACTAGATAGCTAGCTACTTGGTCTTGACTTTTTCTCCCTGAATTTTGGGAGCATGTTTTGGCAGTATTTTAAATTATTAAATCCCAAGATTGTGAAAAAATATTGATTCTAGGTCGGCCTAAAGTCAAAATCAAAGTTAGGGTTTTATACATATAGCCTTTCCTTTCCTCATTTGAAGGATCCATATACAAGGAATTGAAGGAGCCTCTTATGAAGTGAAAGTATAGGTTATGTGGAGTCTACAATAAGCAAATCAAGCATTTATCAAGTCTACATCAATCATCTTCAACATCAATTAGGAGCTTTGAAGACATTGAAGAATAATAGGAGATCACAGACTGTTGATTGGCTAGTACCTCTCCCTTAGGGTTTGGTATGGTTTCATTTTATTTTTATGTCTTTGTATGAGTTTCACAACATTCATTTTCAGATTTACTATCATGCTTTAGATCCATTATTTCATTTGTGATTTTAACTATTTACATTTGCATTTACAAGTGTTTAGGGTTTGCTCTCCAAAGTGTAGGGTAGAACTCTAGATTCTTTATCACTTTCATTTAGGATCTTGCATACACACAAGATTCTTGCACACGCATTTTCAATACATTATCAGGTATTTGTGGAGGTGGAAACCACCAAAACAAGGGGTTTGACTAAGGCAAAAGCCTATAGCCACCTAGTCATCACTTTTCAAGTTGCAGGTGTAGGTATATAAATTCAATGAATGTCGAATTTAGGGACTGATAGAACACATAGGTGCAGACTCGGTCTCAAAGATATATCCCAATTTCTAGGGACCAGGGCATGGCGACCTGGTCCTCCCTATTTTGCATCAATTTTTGGTAGTTCTGCATTTTCCGTGTCTCAAAATCTCAGATCCAGAAGTTTAGCCCTCTGTAACATCAGGGACCAAGGCATTATGCCTTGGTCTTGCTCAGTCAGGCCCCAATTTCAATCTCAAGTACACATCAGAATTCTCCTTCCTACTCTATGCTCAGTTTCTAAGTTTTAGTTCATTCAGTTTCTGCATTTTTAATTTATACTTGCTTCCTTGTTCATCTCCTAGCATAGTTGATCATTGCATCCTATTTTGTACATCTCCTCTTCATTTGTAGTAAAGGAATAGAAACCCTAAAGATATTCCTTGAGCCTATCTTTCTCTCTCAATAAGTGGTCAAATTGAATCATCTCCTTAGGAGCTTTCATACTCTAATGTGTGGAGGAAAGTAGGGTTAGGTCCTAAACTACTTGATCCCATTTTTCAACGTTACAATTTGCCACCTTATATTATGATTGGATATGCACCTAATTGGTTTGTGATATCATCTTCCAAGGAAAAAGCAACATATGAGGATATTTTATAGACTTCATCATTCTACATTTGGATTCCACTTCCTAATTCCTATTTAGATTGGGAATCATTCTTGCATTTGTGCTTGGTTTATCTTTTTCCCAAGGGGAGAAATGTAGTTTGTAGGCATTGGACTATGTTTTGTCTCTAAGCACTCACCATTTCTATAGGATATTACCCATTATGGGGGGCTATGTATTCTCTTTATTTCCTTCCTAAGGGGGGATCGTTGATTGTATATACATGATGTATGTAGTCCTTGGGGGGTGGGATTGAGTCCTCCATCCATGCATCTAGTTTATTTTCTCTCTTTTGGAGAGGAGCTTTCCCCATTTGGCTTTCTCCTTTTCTCCATAAATTATGAGAGATTCATTTCATTGCATTCTATTTGCATTTGTACATGGGTACCTAAAATGGATTTGTAGCTGAGACCCATCTTGCATCTTACTCATATTGCATAATAATCTTCTCCCTAAATTGTACTTAAGGGGGGCTGTTAGGGTAAATTATATTTTCTCATAGCTTAAGTTTACTTAGTAAAATTACCATCTCCTAGGTGTTAGGTAAGGTTGATATTATTTTATTAGTTACCTACTTTTAGTATTTTGTGCCATTAGTTGGCAAGTAGTTATACTTACCCTCGCACCTTATTGGTGCTCACCTCTCTTGCCTTCCCTATACAAGGAGGTTTATATACATTATATAAATATCTCAATCTCAATACAAACATCTATTGGTAAAGCATATTTTCTCTCATGTGAAGGTTTATAGTTGTTTGCAAGTCTTGGGAGGTTGATCACTCCTACAATCTCGACACATTGCCTTATGATCTTTATTTAGGTTCTATTAGCATTTCTCATTCTTTCAAAAACCCCAAAAAATAGTAGAATGGTTGGCTTCTCTAAAGTATAGAGTTATTTCCTAAATCACAATTAGACATTTATGAAACTTCACAACTATTATATCTTTAGTCTATGTTTTAGGAATCAATTTTTTTTTTGTACACCCTGTGGGACAAGGTTTGCTTCTTAATTAGAAGTTGTGTTGTATCAACCAATGACCTATTACTAGATTACAATCATCACAAAATACAAATCTCTTATTACCACCTCTAGTGGATGTTACCTGACAAAGATAAATCAAACCTAATAGAGTACAAGCACAGACACATATTGCGAGCAATTGGTGCTCAGTGTTGTTATTAATATCAACTTGATATATGTGGATTTCTTCCTAACTTAAAAAGGATTGAAAATGGGTGTTCAGATGTTGTTATGATGTTTGGTGATGATATTGAGTATGTGGTGTTTTCAGAAGGTGACAATAATGGAAGTTGAAATATGTAGGAAAGAGTATTTAAAGTCTTTATGGGAAAATGCTTCGCATTCCTCCGGTTTTGCAATTTATGGCTTGAGGTTATAGATTTAATGTCTATGTTGTATGGATGTTTCACTATTATTTTTTTAGGTCCTGAACAATTCTAGTGTTGAAGTTAGTTGTAGTTTTTTGATCGTAATGTTGTTTGTTAGGACTGGTATGAAGAATGCTCCACATTATTCTATTGTATTGATTCAAGTGTTGTGTCTTGGAGGAAATGTTCATATTATTTGTGTAATGTTCTAGTGTAGACACCTAAAATTAATTAAATCAATATTTAATCAATTTAAGCCTGTCAACATATTTAATTGATTTAATTGTGTTATCCTTATTCCTCTTAGCATTAATTAAATCTAATTTAATTAATCCTGTCACTATTGCCCAATAATTATTTTATCAAATAAATTAATTATTTCCCTATTCTTCTAAAGTCCCTCAATAATTATTTCCTCTAAACCCAATCAATTAATGAATTTTAATTAATTAACCTACTCATGTGATTCCTACAAATCACTTTTCCTAATCCCCCTCAATCTAATTAATCCTTCTAGAACCTATCATAATCCCACTTATCATTATTCTCCAAATTTAAACTCCCCACTCATATCACATCAATCTTGAACCTCTCAAAGAAATTCAAATTTCTTTGAATCCCCCTATGCATCCTCATTTTGAAATTTTAAATTCCTTTCTCCCCTTTTCCCAAGGAATTTAATATTCCTTTTTATTCCTTCAAGGTATCCTTGATCCATGCCCACTACATCAAACCAATCCTAGCCCTTCATGATCAAATCGATCTTGGCCCTCCATTGGCCTCCTCCAATATATAAATTGGAGCCTCTTTTCCTCACAAAGAGGTCTTCCATTCATCCATCTTTATGCTGCCAATTTCTCCTCCTATCATGCTTTTCTCATAATCCTTTATCAAATCCTCAATCCTTATCCATCAATAATCCATCAATCCAAATCCTATCAAATTCTAATCTTGTTGAGGAAAGGAGGGAAATCCACATCCACAACAAGCAAGGAGCACATCAAGTGGAGCATCAAATGGGTGCCTTCACTTCATCAAGCTCAATCTGAGAGAGAGTTGAAAGACAAGGTATAAATTTGGTTATTTGTATTTGTATTGTGTCTTGTTTGATTTCTTTGCATTCTAACCTCCTTTGTCCCTTTTCTGTCATTTTCCCTTCTTCATCTAGTTTAGAATTCAAGTGTTGGTTTTCTCCACAAGTGAAGTCATGTTGTTTGGTTGTTTGTCGTTATCATTTATGTTGGTCTCTGGCTAACTTAATTGGTTCATCTTATTTGGATCATTCTCTTTTGGTTTAGATATTATTTGGAGGTTGAGTTAAGTTGTTGTTATGGGTCTTACCATTGTGTGTGAAGATCCACATTATGTAATTTGCATTAGATAATGTTTTTGGGTTGACTGATTAATGTTCTTTATTGTTTATCTACATGTTTTAATTGATGTCAGAGGATGTGTTGTTGTGTGTGGTTCATTGGAATCAACTTAGGAAGACGTGATGTATTTGGGTCATTTTTATCTCTTGGAGTGGACTACATTTACTGCAATTGCTCATGGGATGACTTTGTGTAAATTATGTTTATTTTATTTATGGCCAACCTAGTTGAGAGTTTTGGTGAATAAGGTGATATAAATAGATGCACAAATGTGTGAATTGAGGTGTGGATTGATTAAAGGTGATTTGGAAGCATATGTGGAAAGAAGTGTGAATATCAATTTGTGATGAGCTTTGATGATTATATCTTTTAGTGTGATAGTGTTTTGAGGCAACGGATGTGTGTGATGTGTTTTCCATTATATTGGTTGCTTGAATTAGAGGTTCATGGATAGTTTCATAATCAGGGTATATTATTTAATAATTCATCATTTGTTTGTCTGCCAAAAGATAGCGATTCCTTTTGGCAGCTTGTGTAGATCTATATCTTTCCCTCAAATCATGTGTCTTAGTCTATGAGTCCATTATATCTTTCCCTAAGGTTATTAATCTTAGCCTGTAAGTCTAAATTAGGGGTAGAGAGACTTATTGGCCTTCTCCTTAAAACTTTATATTTAGTTATTCATATAGTGAGTGTGATTCTCACTGTGGTTTTTCCCATATTGTATTTTCCACGTAAAACTTTGGTGTTCACATGTTTAGTATTTATTATTTCATCTTTCATCTATGCTTGGTTGTTTAAAGATATTTGATAAGTGTTTGTGATTGAATTTTTTTAAGTAATTGCTTAATATTGATTCGAACCCCCTTTTCAGTCTTGTGGTGTGTTCAATAGTTGCTATCAAAGCAATATTCCTCTAGAGAAGCTTAAACACTTGGTGAAAGTTTGGGATGGCACAAGATAGTGGTCGCAAAGTACCTAAGTTTGATGATTCTAATTATTCCTTTTGGAAGGAGCATGTGAAATCTTATTTGGATTATATAACATTTGGAGTATGTGAAGCTATTACACATGGTTGTACTCCTTTGATTGGTGGTCCTTCTACTTTGGATGAGATTAGGCTGCATGAAAACAATAGAAAGGAAAGAAATACACTTGTCACTTGTTTCAATGATTCTATGTTCTTGAAGGTCATGTCCCTCAATATTGAAAAAGAAGTTTGGGAGAAGTTGGGCAACATATATGAAGAATTTTAGAAGACCAAAAGATAAGAAGATCAAGAAAGTCAAGATGCAAAATTTGAAGTATAAATTTGAGACTCTGAGAATATCTAAAGATGATAACATTGACAACTACTTGCATTGAGTAAATGAGAGTTAGTGTAATCAATGATACTGATAGAAAGATGGAAGACAATGAGATTGGGAGAAAAACTTAATTAGAATTTTGCTAGATTTTATAGACCTAAGATGCATGGTATTAAGGAAAGTCATAATATAGATACTTATACCTTCGATTAGTTATATGGATTGATTTCTACCTTTAAGATATCAAAATTTGGGGATCAACTATCTTAAGAAGGAAGTTGCATTGAAATTTGCAAAGAAGACTGAAGATATACCTGAAACAAGCAATGATATAGATCATGAAGAAGAAAAAATTGTGAGAAGAATAAAGAAAGGATCTAAAAAATATAAAGGTAATATGTTTTTTAAATGTTTTAATGTAGAAGAATTGGTCATTATGGTACTAGATGTACTTGTTGTCAGTAAAATGTACACCCCTGTAGAACCTTGTCCAACCATCTAGTGAGACATGGGATGACCTCTAACGCTATGGGTAACCTATAGGTAGAGGCCAACCTTTAGAGAAGGCTGGTTCTTTACAATGCCTCACCTAAAAATACACTGTACATGAATTTTTAGTGGAAAAGGGGAAGAAAAGCTTGAAAATGCCACTAAACTACTTTGGGTATAGAAATTATAGCTACCTAGGTGATGCACCCAACTTAAGTCTTATATGTCCACTAAAGTTTTGGCATATAATTTATTAACTATTTAGATAGTTTTGCATAACTTGAGTTTTACATAGATTCATACATCAACATTTTACATGAAGGTTGTGAATTTTAATCAAACTTGAGAACGAAAATCTAGTGTTTTCACAACTAAAGTTGACTACACTCTCTACACAACAATTAATCTACATGAATGAATACATTTTTCCTATCCTAGGTGTTGGAAGTAAGACATTCACTTGAGGATTCAATGAAATCACAAAAGTACATATCTAACATGATTTTGCACACAAAGAAAGATCTCTTGAAGACAATGAACCGAACTTCTATAAAGAAAAAGATGTCTTTACAATCATGGAGTTTGAATTTTATTTTGATATTTTCTTTAAAAATAAGATACAACAATTGTTTTAGTCACACGATGACTTATTTTGAGTTACAAGATTATTATTTCTTCTTGAAATAGCTCTAAAAGTTATAATACTTTGCAAAAATGAAAGCAAGAACTAAAAAACTCAAAGTCTAGTAGTTGGGTATTTATAAATTACAATGCTTTTACAAGTTGTTGTTGAATGTTCCAGACAACTGAGAGGAGGGATGAACCAGTTGCCAATTAAAACTTATATTGCTTTTCCACAAAAAAAGATCTGACATTTTAAATTTTAGATTGCTTAACCATGAATAGATAATAACATGAAAGTTCACACACACATGAAACACCAGACATGACATGGAAAACCCAAGAAGGGAAAACCCACAGAGAATGTTAGTTTTCAAAATAAAAACACTTGTTAGGGTGACACTGATTAAGGTGATTTTTACAAGATGACTCACTGTTAGAATTTCTCGCTGTAGGTGGCCTCAATGCCCAGCTAAAAATGCCAAAAAGGAGAGTTCACTATCCAGAGGAAGAGAGAAAGAATCCACCACAAAGACACTACTGCCACTCTGTTGAATGTTGAAAGAAACCTTAGGCTCATTGACACCAATACCAAACAACATCAACGCACAACCTCATTGATCAACCACTTCACATCATGAAAGATAGATCTTCCTTTTACAATCAACTTCCTTCTTCATAAACCTTCTTCTTGATAATAAAACCATACTATATATATAGCGAACTCCAAGATAGATTTTCCAAGTTGGCCAAGGAGATAATAAAAGGCAATTGAAAATAGGTCTTCACTAAGCATTCCTGTGGTGAGGAGGAATGAAAAGTGGACCACACCACAAATCAACATGTTATTTGAATGTTGCAATCACTGGACTAGAAGATAGAGCATTCATGGTTAATTAGACCAGGTAAGAACAATTCTGGAGCACCCTAGCACGTGTTGAATCAGAATAAAAAAGATACATGCATTAGAAACATAAATCTAGAAATGCAACAAGAGAACTTAATAAGCGAAACAATGCGGAGCTCTACAAAATTTGTTAGATAAACATCATCTGTAATGCCTGCCAAAATACCCTAGAGAAAAAAACTAAACTAGCTAACAATAGAGATAATAAAAAAAAAAAACATCTACTAATGCAACATAGTAAACTATCATTACTCTAAATCATATATTAACATCACGAATGCATAAAACAACATGAAGATAACCATGACCTTATACGACACAAGCAGAAATAGCATTATAACAATTATCATCTCAATGCGTACCTATTGTAGGCATCTAAAAATGGTCAACGCTTGTGGCGTCGTACTTTCACATGTCTGTGTTACCTTCTTTTAGGGTTTTTGCATCTTATTAACAATTCTTCTATGTCGTGCACTTGATCTTTATCATTTATTGATATCTTGGCATTCTTCTGCATTTTCTTTCCACTTTGATTGCATTTTTTGCATTTTCAATTAGGTCTTGTCAACATTATCTTCGTATTGGCAACAACAATGAAGGAAAAGTGAGAGGGGGGGGGGGGGGTAAATCAGTTTTCATCGGATCTACAAACTTAACCACAAAAATAGATTTGATAAACTGCAGTAATAATAAATATAAGCAAGTTTATAGCACAACAGACAACACCAAGCTTTTGACATGGAAAACCCGGTTAAGGGAAAAACCATGGTGGGAACCTACCCATAATAAGATGATACTCTGCAATAGTATGCAAAAATATTACAATGGGGAATGCACATGCATTTAGATACACTTCCTAGAGCTCACTGCTCAAAAGATGATAACCTAGAAGGCTACAACCCTCAAGGAAGTCTCAATGACTTGCAACAAGATTCAAACTACAATCCAGAAGGAATGAATTGAAAAAATAGCATCTCCAAATGCTTGATCATAGTTCCAATTAAGCTCATCTGTCTTTTATTCAACACAAATCTCTGCTCAATCACAATGCCAAAGGATGAATCACTTGTTCGCACATACACCACTCTCTAATAATGTAGACACAACCATGATACCCAAATTACAAGACAATATCACTTATTTATACAATTCATCAATCTTGACAACAAGGTCAGCTAAACCCTCAGCTCACAATTACAAAATTACATCACATAATACAAAGATCAACCACCATACCAATATAATGATATACATGACATAAAATGAACCTAATTCAAATATCCAAATGCTCAACTCCATTGTTAATTGTACCAAGATCAAATGGAACACTCTACACCACCAGGAAAACCACATAACACAAAGAGCATCATCGGTTCAGCAAAATCACCAAGAACTAGCACACCGATCAATTTGGATCATCAAAATAGATAGGACATACTTAGAAAACACTAGCAAGCACGTTAGAAACATCAGTAACAGCTGCACCAACACCACTTATTAAATCTTGATCGATCAACATTTGAACCTCAAGATTAAACAAACAACAACAACTGTCATGAAAAAAATATAACTTGTGGAGAACCAAATCACGAGCCATTTGAAATGAAGATACAAAAGACCATCCCAAATAATCTCCCAAAATATCATATCAAGATCTGATCACATCGGAATGTACCAAAGGAAATACTGAACTCTGCAAAGCATTGATCAAATAGACAAACTACAAAACCGAATCATCTGATATGATCAATTAATATTTCTAGATCACAAAAGCCAATATAGAATAATATATTGATACTATAAATACTCCATACACCAAACCATGATCCCAATAAACCAATCTACAATCACTAGAGCAGGAATATGTTGACATCAATGACAACAACATATCCTAGCAGCAACAATATCCAATAATCTCCCCCTTTGGCATTGATGGCAACATATGAATGTGAAAAACAATCAATGGAAAAAAAGAAAACATCTCCAAAAAACTCCCTTTTAGATCAAGCAGATAAAATATTTTTTCACATGCTTCTCTCCCCCTTTGACAGCAATGCCAAAGACAGAATACAGATTAGGCTTCTCTCCCAAAAAATCATCCTCTAAGAAGGACAATATCCTCCTTAGGATAAACTCACAAATGATCTCCTTGTGTTGTGCAGCACAACGCTCGGTTTTTTCACATGGCTTAACTGCCTCCTATGGATTCTATAAGTCTAGTGGTTGTATCAGGCATTAACAGGTTGATCTTTTGATGCAATGGCAACCACACTTGTAATAAGTGGTATCAGAGCTTGGTCACAAGTTCAAACCCCTCACTTGCACTGGGGGGATTGTTGCAAGGTGTGCGCCCTTGGTCTCCTTGTGTTGTGCAATGCAATGCTTGGGTTTGTGACATGGCTTAACCTCCTCCCATGGATTCTATAAGTCTAGTGGTTGTATTGGGCATTAATAGGTTGATATTTTGGTGAAATGGCAACCACACTTGTAGCACAATGTACCCAGCTTCAACAGTACATAAGGACACTAAATCTTGTTTCCTACTAGCCCAAGAAACCAATTTCTTCCCCAGAAAGATTGCTCCACTAGTGGTGTTCTCCTGGTCATCAACATCACCAGCCCAATCAGCATCAGTGTAAGCACATAAAATGAAATCATCATTCTTTGGATACCACAAACCATAATCCACAGTCCCCTTCAAGTATCTAAATATTCTCTTAACAACAGTGACATGACTCTCTTTCAGATCAACCTGATATCTAGCAGCCATGCACATAACATGCATAATGTGAGGCCTAGTCTGAGTAAGATATAGCGGTCCACCAACCATAGATCTATATAAAGACTAGTTATCTTTTAGAGATTCATCATTTTTAGACAATTTTAAACCAATCACCATAGGAGTTCCAACCAGTTTGGAGTCATCTAAACCAAACTTCTTCAACAATTCCTTCACATATTTAGTTTGAGATATAAAGATATCTTTTCCAGTCTCTGAAATATGTAATCCTAAGAAAAATTTCATCTCTCCTATCATAGACATCTCAAATTCTTTCTGCATATCACCGACAAACTTCATGCTTAAGTCATCATCTCCTCCAAAGATAATATCATCAACAAAGAATTCAATAATTAAGATGTTATCATTCTCAATCTTAAAGTACATATTACTATCAATAGTACCTTTATTAAATCCCAATTTCAGCAAGTACTTATCCAATCTATCATACCAAGCTCTAGGGGCTTGTTTCAATCCATAAAGAGATTTCTTTAGTTTTCATACCATTTCTCAATAATCTGATAATGAAAATCCACCAGGTTGCTCAATGTAGAATTCTTCTTCAAGATCACCATTCAGAAAAGCTAACTTAACATCCATCTGATATACCTTGAAATCTTTATAGGCAACGTATGCAAGCAACAATCTAATAGCTTCAAGTCTAGTTACCAGAGAAAAAGTTTCCTCATAATCAATTACTTCATTATGTGATTATCCTTTGCATACCAATCTTGCTTTATTTCTGACAAATTCACCGACTTCATTTAATTTATTCCAGAATACCCATTTAGTACCAATAACATTCTTATCCTTAGGTCTAGGCACAAGCTCCCATGTGTTATTCTTTTCAATCTAATCTAATTCTTCTTCCATAACTCTCATCCAATTTTTATCTTTGCAAGGTTCCACAACATCTTAAGGTTCAATTTTGGAAATCAAACATACCTCTTTAGCAACTAGCCTTCTTCTAGTCATTACACCTTAATTTTTATCACCAATAATCTGATTTTTTGAGTGATTCAATCTTACATACCTCAAAGTCTTCTAATTGTTCTGATTTTCAAGCTCCTACACCTCTCCACCGACAACAACAACATCTGGATTAACTATCTATGCTAGATCAATATGCTTCAATTCTTTAGTCTAAATAGGAATTATAACAACATGTTGACCATCATCATATCCACATGCTCTAATCTCTTTTCCAAGGTTCTCATCAACCTTCACATTTGTACTCTCCACTACCTTCCTCAGTCTCTTATTGTAGCACCGATAGGCTTTGCTCTTTGTTGAATATCCCAAGAAAATTCCTTCATCACTTCTTGCATCAAAATTTCCTATATCCTCATCTCTCTTGATATAACACTTCCTACAAAAAATTCTGAAATATCTTATAGTAGGAACATTACCAAACCATAACTCATAAGGAGTCTTACCAGTATCACCTTTTATATGAAATCGATTGAATGTGTAAACAAAAGTGCTAATATCATCTCTCCAATAGATCTTCAAAACATTTTCTTAAATCAACATAGTCCTTGTAGCATCCAAGACAATGTTGGCTATTGACACTCATTGGATTCATATGTTATCATTGATGGCAACAAGATTCTGTAGAAAGCATACATCGGTAGATACCAACAGATACCGACACCAGCACCGACATCCTACAATGCAAGCAACATCAGTTTAGGATCTGGAAAAGGTTTTATTTGTAAAATAATTTTGTAATTATTGTATAGAGCTGACATTGAATATCTTTTGTAACATGTTGTAAGCTGACATAAGACATTGTTTGTAAAGAGTATATAAGTTAGTTTATTAGGTCATTATGATATAGGAGAATGTAATAACAAATGTGGAGAAGAAAAATGATGTGAAGGATGTATGTAGATCATTTGTATGCAAAAGTAATATCATGCAATGGTCAGTAGATAATCTGTAAAGCTTTCTTAGAGTAAGGGAGATACCGGTAAAAGGGTTTAGGGTTTATGAACTGGTACAAAATAGAGCTATAACCGGAACTCTTTTTGGTATTGTAGATGTATTTTGTGAGCTCACCATTATTATTTTATCTCAGCAGAATCCTGTAGTCAGTGGGACTCTTTTGTGTTGAGCAGTGCGCTCTAGGCAATGTGTCTTCTTGCATGTGGAGGCCCCATGCTATGTAATATCTTTCATATGTCCAGTGAATTGATATTGTGGGTCACAAATCCCACCATGGTGTTTCCTCTTTGAGGTTTTCCATGTATAAAATTTAGTGTGTTATGGTGTTCATTCATGTGGCTCATTTATTTACTTCATGTTATATGTTTCTTCATTTATCGGTTTATATGTGTATGTTATAATAAGGTAAATTCTTATACCATCATTTATTGATTCACCTCCCACTCTCAATGTTCTTGGATTCCTTATATTCCAACAGACAGTTATGTTCTTCCTTTCAACAACTCCATTCTTCTGTGGGGCTCTAGGAGCAGATAATTGTCTTCAATCCCATGCTTCTCATAGAATGAATCAAACTCATTGGAATAGAGTTCACCTCCTCTGTCAGATCTCAGACATTTCACCTTCAATCCTGGCTTAGTCTCAACCTTTGCTTTGAATATCTTGAACTTGTTGAATGCTTCAAATTTCTCCGTCAAAAAGACAACCCACATCATCCTAGAATAATCACCAATTAGTAACATAAAACATCTATCACCTTGCACACCTCTAACATTTGTAGGTCCACATAGGTCAGTATGCACAAGATCTAGCAGTCCATTAGATGTATATTGCTTTCTCTTGAAATAAATTCTTGTTTTCTTACCCAATTGACATTCCTTATATACTGGATTAGCAAGCTTAACAATCTTAGGTAAATCTCTAACAACTTGTGTAGAATTGATCTTAATCATTAATCAAAATTAACATGACACATTCTCCTATGCCATAACGAAATTTCATCAATCTGAGAAATCAAGCAATTTTTCTCACCAACATTCAAATGAAAAATATTGTATCCAATCTTAGTTCCAGATGCAATCTCTTACCAGAGGCATTTAGGATCTTGCATTTACCATTCTTGGATTGAAAATCACAACCTTTGTCAACCATCTATGCAACACTCAAAAGATTATGCTTCAAACCTTCAACATACAAGACATCATCAGTGTTATGTTTACCATCAAAGGAAATATAACCTCTACCATGGATCACATTGGCTTTGTCATCTCCAAATCTTACTATTCCACCATAATACCTTTCCATACTGACAAATTTACTTTTATCACCTATCATATGATGTGAACAACCATTTGTTGGAATTATGGATGAATCGATTATGTGTTGCATTGATGTTTTGTCATTGATGTCAATACTAGCTGTTATGGTTGGTTACTGACAGATAGGTTTTGGTTATCAGTAGAAGATCTAGTGTTATCGATAGAAGAGATTATCTGTTGGACACTTCCGACATGTTTGGATTAGTGAAGTATGTTTGATTACATGTGTTATATGATCCATGAGCATGTTTTGGTCAGTTGGTGTTGACTTGGTAATTGGATGCTATAATACATTTTGGTAAACCCTTACCGGCATTGGTTTAAGGATCTATCGATAGAGCTTTCTCTAAGGAATCTTGACAAGATGCATATGGTGTTGGTGCAGCTTCTACATGGATTTAAGGATGCTACAGATGTTCTTTGATCGTGTTTCAACTACTTGAAGACATTGCTTTGGTGTGGTGGACACAGAATAGGTCCGGTACCTATCTAGGTTATGGAATGGTATCATGCTAATGTGTACTCTACACATTACCAGGATGTTTCGAGATGATTTATGAATTTTTTATTGTTGATTTGGTCTTAAGATGACATGGCATATCATTGTAATAAGGAATTATTTAATGATCTTATTGTAATATCTTTTAGGTGGCCGACCTAATTAGTTTAGGCCTTAGGGTTTGTATAAATAAAAGGTAGAAACTCTTTGTAGAGTATCATGGTTATGAAAATGTCATGGTCAAGGAATGTAATTTGTGAATATTGTAATATCATCCAGGTAGAGGAGTTGGTTGATCATTTGTGATCGAATTGGATTCAAAAGAGGATTTAGTCCTCTCACATTGAGCTTAACAGGAACTATAATCAGGCATGGTAGATGCTATTTCTAGTAGTTCGCTCTATTGGATTGTTGTCCAATTATCTTGAGATGGTTGTAGCCTCTATGTAGTCAGTGACTCTTTTGTAATGAGAAGGATGCTCTAGGTAGTGTGCCTTCCTACAAGTGTAGGCCCCTCATTGTAACACATACTTTCTATAGAAGTATCATCTGACTGTGGGTAGGCTTCCCACCGTCGTTTTTCCCTTTTTGAGTTTTCCACGTACAAATCATGGTGTTATGTGGTATGGTTTGTTTGCATTTATTATTATTTTAATTGTTAAGTTGCATTGTTTATTAGTATATGTTCCTACCGGCATCTATATATGCTTTACTAGTACTTGATTTGATTTAAGGTTGTATTGTGGATTAAAAGTTATAATCTATTAAGAATTGATTCACCCCCCACCCTCTCAGTTGTTCATTAGTTATCCTACCAATTGGTATCAGAGCTTTGGTCCTCTTTTGCAAAATATTAACCACTTGAGTTAGATCCTATGGCAACTAACACTTCTAATTCACTGACAACTATTTTTAGAAGAGAAATCCCTAAGCTTGATGGAACAAATTATGGGATATGGAAAATTTGTATGGAGACTCATCTTAGATGTCTTGGCAAGGATATTTGGGAGATATTTAAGAAAGGATACACACCTTATGATCTGACATCTGGTAATCCTACTCCTACAAACTTGGATAAGAATATTAAAAAGGATTGCAGAGCTAGAGAAGCCCTCTTGCATGCATTTACTGATCAATAGATCATGGGATTGGCTGATAAATCATCGGCTAAGGTTATGTGGGACAAATTGAAAACTTTGAATGAAGGTGATCCTATTGTCAAAATTGCTAAACTTGATGGTTATCGGGTAAGATATGAAAACTTAAAAATGGAAGATAATGAGAGAATTGTTGTGTTTATGGAAAGAGTAAATGAGATTGTTATGGGAATTCAATGTTGTGGAGGATTTCTAAGTGAAGATGAAATAGTTTCCAAAGTCTTGAGAGCCCTTCCACTGGCTAACAAGATGAAGGCAACTGCAATTAATGAGTTGAGAACAATGACAAACTCTTCAGTTAACAAAGACATTTTGATTGGGAAATTATCTGCTTTTGAGCTTGAAGAATTTGGATCTTCTGGAGATGTAAAGTCTAAACCTTCTTTTCATGCATCATCATCATCATTTATCGACAAAAGTGATTGGAGATCCCTATATCCAAAAGAATTGGAAGACATGAGGAAAGAAGATGAAGAACTTGAGCAACTTGAAGCCTTATTTGCTAGAAGAGTACCTAAAGGACCAACTGTAAGTAACTATGAAGGAAAATCACCTTTTAAATGTTTTGCATGTAACAAGATTGGTCATTTTGTATCTAGATGTCCTCAAAGGAATGCAAGGTTTGAGGAAAGAGTTAAGAAATCTTATAAGCCTAACCAGAACATATATAGATTCAAGAAAACTAAACAATGCTACATAGCAGATGAGGAAGGAGTAACTGATGACTCTAGAGATGAACCAACAAAATACTCTGCTATTGGATCTAGTAATGGAAAGGAATGGGTATTCTATGCTTTAAAGGAAGATGAACCAGAATCGGCTATCAAGAATGAAGAAAAGGCCCTGGCATCAAAAGTTGAAGATAAGGATGAATGGGTAATTGATAGTGCATGCTCACATCATATGACTGGAGATAAAAGGAATTTTTTTTCCCTGCAAGAATACAATGGCGGTGAAGTCAGATTTGTAGATGACAAAGCATGTATGATCAAAGGTAGAGGTATTATCTCTCTAGATGGTAAGCATAATACTGATAATGTCTATTATGTAGAAGGTTTAAAGCATAATCTTTTGAGTGTTGGTCAATTGGTTGATAAGGGTTTTCAATTTCAGTTCAAAGATAGAAAATGCAAAATCATTAACAAGACTGGTTTGGAGATTGCAACCAGTATTCAAATAGGAAGTAATATCTTCCACTTGAACACTGGTAATAAGACATGTTTAATTGCTCATATTGATGAGAGTTGTTTATGGCATAAGAGGTTGTGTCATGTTAATTTTGATTGTATTGTTAAGATTAATTCAACTAAGGTAGTTAGAGATATACCTAAGATTATGAAGCCTCATAATCCAGTATGTAATGGATGTCAATTGGAAAAGCAAATTAGAACTTCTTTTAAGAGCATACATGATAAATCTAATGATATACTTGATTTGATTCACACTGACTTATGTGGTCCAGCAAGGGCTAAAATCTTTCAAGGTGATAGGTATTTCATGTTGATTATTGATGACTATTGTAGAATGATGTGTGTGCCTTTTCTAAGGGAGAAGTTTGAAGCTTTTGAGAAATTCAAGATCTTTAAAGAAAAGGTTGAAACATAAGCTAGATTGAAAATCAAATGTCTAAGATCAGATCATGGCGGTGAGTTCACTTCTCATGAATTTAATAGTTATTGTGAGACAAATGGAATCAGGAGACAACTATCTGCACGTAGGACTCCTCAACAGAATGGAGTAGTGGAAAGAAAGAAGAAAACCATTTTGGATGCAGCAAGATCTATGATGATGGAAGCCAAATTGCCTCATATCTACTAGAGAGAAGCAGTGAGTACAACAGTCTACATATTCAACATAATTCACATCAAAGGTGAATCTGGTAAGACCCCTTATGAACTATGGTTTGGAAATACACCTAGTTTAAATATTTCAAAAGTTTTGGAAGTAAATGCTATATCAAAAGAGATGATTCAATTGGAAAGTTTGATCCTAGATGTGATGAAGGGATATTTCTTAGGTATTCAAATCAAAGAAAAACATATAGATGTTATAACAAAAGATTGCAGAAAATTGTGGAAAGTGCTAATGTGAAAGTGGATGAACAATACAAAAATCATTCTATATCATATGATAGGGAACCGATAGTGGAAATGATCATAACTGAACTGACAATGCCTCAACTAGTATAGGAAATTGAAATAGTTACACTGACACAACCAAAAAATTCAACTGTGACTGATGATCAGAGCAGTGAACCTAAAGTTCAGAAGATACTAAGGTATGTAAGATTAAATCATTCTGAAGATCAAATTATTGGAGATAGAAACAAGGGATTTATGACTAGAAGAAAATTGGCAAATTAAGAGGTATGTCTTATTTCTCAAGTTGAACCGGCAATAGTTATTAAAGCTTGTAAGGATAAACATTGGTTAAAAGCTATGGAAGATGAATTATCTTAGATAGAGAAAAATGAGACTTGGTCTTTAGTTCCCCAGCCTAAAAATAAGAATGTTATTTGAACTAAATGGGTTTTTAGGAATAAACTGAATGAGGATGGTCAATTTGTAAGAAATAAGGCTAGATTGGTTTGTAAAGGACATTCTCAAATGGAGGGAATTGATTATGGTGAGACATTTGCACCTGTAGCTAGAATTGAAGCTGTTAGACTATTTCTTGCCTATGAAGCTTTTAAAAACTATAAGGTTTATCAAATGGATGTTAAATATGCATTTTTGAATGGTGATCTTGAGGAAGAAGTTTACATTGAGCAACCTGATGGATTTTCACTAACAGATGATAAAGATATGGTTTGCAGATTGAAGAAAGCTTTATATGGATTGAAACAGGCCCCTATAGCTTGGTATGCAAGGTTGGATAAATATATTTTGAAACTTGGTTTTACTAAAGGTAGTGTTGATAGTAATTTATATCATAAGATCACTGATAATGATATTCTGATCATTAAAGTATTTGTTGATGATATCATTTTTGGAGGAGAAGATAAATTGTGCATGGAATTTGCTAACAACATGAAGAATGAATTTGAAATGTCCATGATTCGTGAGATGATTTTTTTTAAGGTTTGCAGATTACTCAAAATGACACAAGGATTTTTATTTGTCAAACTAAGTATCTGAGGGAGTTGTTGAAGAAATTTGGTATGGATAATTCCAAACCAGTAAGTACCCCTATGGTGACAAGTGAGAAATTATCTATCAATGATACTTCTACACTAGTAAGTCTGACAAGGTATAATTCTATGATTGGTGGTCTATAATATCTAACTCAAACTAGACCTGATATTATGAATGTAGTAAGTATTGTTTCAAGATATCAAAGTAATCCTAAAGAAAATCATGAATGTGTAGTAAACAGGATATTCCAGTATTTGCAAGGAACAACAGAATATGGTTTATGGTATTCTAAAAATGATGATTTCACTTTATGTGCATATACTGACTCAGATTGGGCAGTAGATATTGATGACATGAAGAGAACTTCTGGTGGAGCTTTCTTTCTTGGAAAGAAAATGTTTTCATGGATCAACAAAAAGAAGTCATGCATTTCTTTATCTACTACAGAGGCTGAGTATGTTGCAGCAGCAACTAATTGCACTCAAGTCTTGTGGATGAAGCAAATGTTGAAGGATATCAAGGTAAATTGTAGTGAACTAGTAGTTATCTACTGTGATAACTCTATAGCTATTGACATGTCTAAGAATTCGGTATTTCACTCTAAGACTAAGAATATTTCAATAAAGTATAACTTTTTGAAGGACAAGGTAGAAGAAAAGGAAGTCAAATTGGTTTATGTGAACAATAAAGAACAAATTGCAGATATATTCACTAAACCACTGTCTAAGGAATCATTTGAGTATTTGAGAAACCGTTTAGGGGTTTTTGCCCCTTCGACAGAGACTTGATTGATGAAGTTTGTCATCAGTTCGACATGAATTACTAGAGACATTATTCATTTTGGCATTGGTGAGTGGTGCTACTACTAAGGGGGATTAGTCAGCTTTGAGATTCAGAGGTTTACATTATTGCTTTGATATTTTTGTCAGATTTATGGCATTGATATCAAAGGGAGAGTGATAGTGATGTGAAAAATCATTCAGAGATATCATTCACAGGAGGAGAGCTATTGATATTCAGGAGATGGTTGGTTGTCTTCCATAGGGGGAGACTTGTTTGGCATTTCTTGGTACTTAGATTTTATTCACATCTAGTGTTGCCATCAATGCCAACAGGGGAGATTGTTGGCATTATAGATGAATTGATTTTGTTGCATTGATGTTTGGTCATGGATGTCAACACTATCTTTTATGGTTGGTTACTGATAGACAGGTTTTGGTTACCAATAGAAGATCTAGTGTTACTAGTAGAAGAGATTATCTATTGGACACTTTCAACATGTTTGGATCAATGAAGTATGTTTTATTACATGTGCTATATGATCCATGAGCATTTTTTGGTCAGTTTTTGTTGACTTGGTAATCGGATGCTATCATACATTCTGGTAAACCTTTACCGGTATTGGTTTAAGGCTCTACTGGTAGAGCTTTCTCTAAGGAATCTTGATAGGATGTATAATTGGTGTTGGTGTAGCTTCTACATGGATTTAAGGATGTCGAAGATGTTCTTTGATCATTCTTAAACTACTTGAAGACATTGCTTTGGCATGGTGGACCCAGAATAGGTCCGGTACCTATCTAGGTTATGGACTGATATCATGTTAACGTGTAGTCTACATGTTACCAGGATGTTTCAAGATGATTTATAGATTTGTTATTGTTGATTTGGTCTTAAGCCGACATGGAATATCATTGTAATAAGGAATTATGTAATGATCTTATTGTAATAGCTTTTAGATGGCCCACCTAATTGGTTTAGGCCTTAGGGTTTGTATAAATAAGAGGTAGAAAATATTTGTAGTGTATCATGGTTATGAAACGGTAATGGTCAAGGAATGTAATGTGCGAATATTGTAATATCTTTCAGGAAGTGGAGTTGGTTGATCATTGGTGATTGAATTGGATTCAAAAGAGGATTTAGTCCTTCAGAATTGAACTTAACAGGAACTGTAATCAGGCATTGTAGATGCTATTTCTGGCAGTTCACTCTATTGGATTGTTGTCCATTTATCTTGAGATCATTGTAGCCCCTCTGTAGTCAGTGAGACTCTTTTGTTATGAGAAGTACGCTCTAGGAAATGTGCCTCCCTGCAAGTGCAAGCCCCTCATTATAACACATTCTTTCTATAGAAGTATCATCTGACTGTGGGTAGGCTTCCCACCATGGTTTTCCCCTTTCTGGGTTTTCCCTGTACAAATAATGGTGTTATGTGGTATGGTTGATTTGCATTGATTATCTGTTTAATTGTTAAGTTGTATTGTTTATCAATATCTGTTCCTATCGACATCTGTATGTGCTTTACTGGTACTTGATTTGTTTTAAGGTTTTATTGGGGATTAAAAGTTATAATCTGTTAACAACTGATTCACCTCCCGCTCTTAGTTGTTCACCAATTATCCTAACATAATTGTCAATCACCCATTCATCTTTCTCTTCAACTTTGGTAGCTAAAGCTTTATCCTCAATAGTGGAGCTTGTGGAATCAATAGGTACCAGTCCATCTTCTTTGATAGAAATAAATAAAACTTCATCTCCTTTTAATTCTTCATCTGTAACACCTTCATCAGTAGCATAATAGCAGTTCTTCTGATGCTTATACTTATAGTTAGACATGTAAGGCTTATCATACTTCTCATGCTTCTCATATCTATCATTCTTATCATGCTTATTAGATTTGTCATGCCTATCATACTTAGCCATTCTCTCTGGGCATCTAGAAGAAAAATGTCCTACCTTATTGCAAGAGAAACATTTAAAGGGAAATTTTCCATCATACTTACCATCTCCTTTAGGCAATCTTTAGGAAATCAATGCTTCAAGCTCTTCTAATTCTTTTTTTTGCTCCTGCATCTCCCTTCTCTCTCTTTCATATCTGGATATTCTGCATTCATCAGGATCATACTTTTGCTTTCCGGATATAGATGCTCTAAATGTTGTCTTATATTTTCCATGTGATTCACCAAATTCACTCAACTCAAAAGCAACAATCTTTCCAACCAACATATCTCTTGTCACAGTAGTCACACTTTGGATCTCATCAATAGAAACTACCTTATGTTTATATGCAGGAGGTAAAGATCTCAACACCTTAGCAATAATTTCATCTTCTTCAAAGGTTACACTAGAACATCTGATACATAGGACAAGATCATTCACCTTAGCCATAAAGGTATTTATGTTCTCATCTTCTCTCATTCTCAACATCTCATACTTCCCTTTCAAATTCTGCAACTTAGCAACTTTATCTCCTTCATATAGGGTCTCAAGCTTCTCCCAGATCTCATGTGTAGTTTGAAGTCCCATTACATTAGTCATCTCTTAATCAGTTATGGTACTCAGTAATGCTTCCTTGATCTCATCAACAGTAACCGGTCCATTCTGAGGAACATAATAGACATTCTTTGTAATTTTACAGTAATCTTCTCCAAGACATCTCAAGTACACCTCCATCTAGTTCTTCAATATAGCATAGTTACTACCATCAAATCTCAGACTCTCCTTCTTAAAGATAACACTTCCACTTCCAGTTGCCATCCCGGATCTCATCAAGTGGCTAAGCTTCTTCTGGAGGATCTATCTCTGATACCAATTGTTGGCAACGAAAATGAAGGAAAAATGAGAAGGGGGGTGAATCAATTTTCATCGGATCTACAAACTTAACCACACAACACCAATATTAAAAAAGTAATGATAAATTGCAATAATAACAAAGATAAAAAAGTTCATAACAAAACACACAACACCAATATTTTGACGTGGAAAACCCGGTTAAGGGAAAAACCATGTGTCATGCCCAAAATTTAGGGCAAGAATGGGATAATTTTTTTTTTTTAAAATACCAACTAATTAACCTTAAGTTTGCTAACACGAACACACTACGCAGTTTTGGTTTTAACTATGTTTAAAACAATCATTTCCTACTATTTAAATAGCAGAAAATAAATTAAGAGTAACTACGGATTAGAATAGACTAGCTCATTTTTGTACAATCTAATTTATTTTATAATTAAATATCAACTTCATAATATCTCGATTTTAAATATTCAAGCTATTCAAATGTTAAACTAATAATAACTTTATTAATATTTATCTCATGAATACCTAAACCTATTTAAGTTAGAAATAAATATTAATTTTATTAATAATCAACTCATGGGCTTCTCAATAAATTTAAATTTAAAATAAATATGGACTTCATTAACATTTAAACAAGTCAATTTTTTTAAATTTAAAGTCTAATGTTAATTCATTATAATTGGATTCATAGCACTTCAATTCTCTTTGAAAATTATAATTAAATAATTCCACCATACCTATATGTAAATATAATTAATATTATATAAATGTAATATTAATATATTTTAAAACCTAAATGGGTTTACCATGCAACCCTAACCCTTATTAAAATCTATAAAATAGACCATTTTTTTGGGTATAATATTCACTTTTCTCTTTTCTACCCTAGCCCTACCCGGGCTAGGGTTATATATATATATTTTTTTGATTTTGACTGTTATGCAGGGGGCCGAATTAACATGGTGGAGTGGCGGCCATTTTTTTTAAGTTCGGCAGATTGGGGAAGAGCGGCGAAAATGGTGGAGGCGGGCAAAAGGGAGCGGCGCTGCCAGTGGGACGACCCACTATGAGGGTCACGGCCCACACAACGGTCTTGGCCGCTGTGTGTGTCGCGGCCCGTACAGTGGCTGCAGCCACTGGTGCGTTCCGCGGCCCACATAGGGAGTGCAGGCCCTATGCGTTCCACGGCCCACACAGAGGCTGCGACCTCTGTGTTCGACCCTGCGCGGCCCTTCCCAAAAAGTCTCTCTCTTTTTCTTTTTATTTATATATATATTTTTTATATAATATATATATATATATATTTATAAATATATATATATATATTTATATATATATATGTACATATATATATACATATTCATATGTATATATTCATATATGTGTGTGTGTGTGTGTGTGTGTGTGTGTATTTTAGGTTTATATCTACATTTGTTTCGCAGGTAAATGTTATGATATGTTTTATATATATGTATATATAAATATATACATGAACTCTTCATGTATATAATTATATATATTTATATATAACTTATATTATTATTTCTTTTCCTATAATAAAACCGAATTCATGGAAGATTCTAATTTAGAATTGTAGGAAAGAACATATAGTAATAAATCTGTTTAATGGAAGGATATTTTCCAGAACTATTTTGTACTTTATTCTTTTTTTACAGAAAACAGAATTATAAAATTTATTTTTAATCTACAATATGCATGCAAATCTAGTTAATGCCTTTCCTATTTATTTTTATTTTAAATGCCTAAAAATGGAATAAATTTCCTGCTAAACTATTTATCATAACACATCGAATATTTTTTTTTTTTTGAAGTTAGGGAATACTAATTTAGGAATACATTATTCTTTTCTACAATAAATACATTTACTGATTCTGCAATTTCTACAACAACTGAATAAATATTTTTATTTAAAATCTAACAACAACTACAACTCAACTTTCTGCAATTAAAATGAATACAAATTCACAAATAAAAGAAAAACATAGAATTAAATAAAACTGATTTTCATATTACAATGACTATTGCATGCAATTCAAAAGTAATTCTTTTCAAACAGAAAATATGAATATATCCAGCTTTTTACAATCCTAAAGATATTCTGTAAAATTTACACGATGTTTCTATTTAAATACAATAAAAAATCTCATGTCTATATTTCAAATTTACAACTTGCCTCTCATTTCAACAAATGAGGGTATATTTCTCCTTTTAAAACTAACAATTATAACTGCACATAAATTTTTGCAACAATAATTCTTGCAACCTTCCACTTGTCCTATTCTTTACTCCCGACATTCCCACATATTAAATCACAACTATGACCATGGAGTACTCACCTCCCAGCCTAGGCTAACTCGTAGCCACCCCTGAGCTTGGAGAACCAAGCCCTAGATGGGTAACAAACATGCAAACACATAGAAGACAGAAAACACATAGATTTCAAACACCCTCCCAACTTGGCTACACTACACCACACTTTGGTGATGACTTTTTCAAGGGTGGTAGTGGACTAATACCCTGAGGAGAACTGCAAGTATGGAAAACATGTAGCCACCTCATGGCACAACAAATACATCAAGAATTTCAACCCCTTATTCCTTATGCCCCCCAAGGCATTCTAGCCTTATATCCCTCCTTATGACCCCCATTGCACAAACATG
This sequence comes from Cryptomeria japonica, assembly GCF_030272615.1. Lineage (NCBI taxonomy): Eukaryota > Viridiplantae > Streptophyta > Pinopsida > Cupressales > Cupressaceae > Cryptomeria > Cryptomeria japonica. The sequence goes on along the minus strand of NC_081410.1, from coordinate 464,869,003 downwards.
CCATGCAGCAAGGGTCACACAAAAATCCATTGTGATCGCTCTCAAAATGAGAGTCTGTCACTCAAGGGTTGTCACTGCTACCACCCACAAGATCCTCCTCTCTCCCCAGAGTAAGAGGTCTTGAAAAACTCCCCAAAAACACATACAAAACATAATGCAAAATACCAAATGAAATTCCCAAAAAAAGAACATACAAGAAAATAGAGTTGTTACACCAACATACCTTAAAAACACATGCAAAGAGAAGTCAATTAAAGAAGAATTTAACCAACCTTAATCTGCGCAAAGGTAGGATAGTATTTGAGGAAGAGCTGCCCAATTCCACGGATCTTCTTCTTCTACCCTTAGCCAAATTTTACTATTCAAATCTATTCTATTCTTTTTCAAAAATTCTCTTGTCTCCAAAAATGGAGAGTGGGTGATTACCCTCAAATTTTTGAATTCTTGCTTAAGAAGCTCACTCTCTTAGTTCTCACAAGTTTCTAAAAACTAAAGAGGAAGGTAAGACAGAATGGGAAAGAGAACTCTCATTCGAATAGGAAAGTTTACAACTAGGTTCAAACTTCTAATTTCAATTTTCGCACAACTCAGAAAAGTCAAATTTTAGAATTTCAGAAAGGTCACTTAGGAGTAGAAACTTGCCTAAAATTATCCCTAACCCTTAGGTATACCTTATGGGCTTTAGGAAACCCTATTAAACTACCCTTGGGTGTTCATTTAACCCATTTTAAACCCCTCTGAAGTTTATTTTCGGGTCAAACATATGATGACCTCTCCAAAGATTCTTTTCCCAAGGTATTTATGACATCACGTTACATTAATTGAAAAAGCTATAGTTGAACACCTTCCCACCAAGAGACAAAGATAAAACAATTAAACTTAAATACACACATGTGTCAAGTGACACAAATAAAACACTTTTACAATTTAAAACATGAAATCGTCTCTTGTGGATTTTACACAATAAATTTAAATAACACTTAACACTCATGTAGCATATACTGTTACGAATAAAATACAACACAAACATGGTTTTGTCTCTCCAAATAGACAACCCCTAGCTTACAAACATACATAAGTCTAGGTTTGGTTCTCCATAATATTTCCATGGTCACATGGATAACTTCTTGCACATCTCAATTTACACATTAGTACTTTTCAAATATCCACATATAATATAATTCAAAGGAATAACAATGCACATCATCACTTGCATACAATTTACATCTGCACAGATTAAATACATCTTTTATCAAGCAATTTCACATAAGCAATTTCATCCTAATTCACATAAACTTAACCATACACATAGTTCTATTATTATAGTAAAGTCCTACAAATTCAATAACGACATCTATCATTGCAATATCATCATATCTAACAGTCATGTAGTGTTCTATCTCATAAAGCATATAAGTAAATCATCAAAACATAGCAATGTTATCCAAATTCTAAAATCATATAAGTTCTAAGTTTCAAAATGTGTCAAAATAAAGTATCCATAATAGTCTAAATATAAAATCCACTGAAATGTCAGACTGAGTCGAGTTGAGGCCTCACACCGTCCCCCTCTAGGCATGAACTTCCTCCTAGAATTCATCAAAGAGGTGGGGGTACTGTGATCTCATACGTGCTGCGTCCTCCCATGAAGCGGTAACCTCATCATAATAGTCCCATTGGACCCTAACCTAGTCCAGCTCTCGACCTTGAAGGGCCAGCGTCCAGCGTGCCAAAATGCAAATGGGCTCCAAAGCTAGCTACCTGTCCGACTCCACCTTCAAGGCATCCCAATCTAAAATATGAGACTCATCATAGATATATTTTCTCAAAAATGATACATGAAACACATCGTGGATGCGTGACAGGCTAGGTGGCAATGCTAAACGGTAGGCAACTGGGCCTATCCTCTTAAGAATCTCAAAAGGTCCTACAAAGCGAGGTGCGAGCTTAGAACCCTTTCTGTAATGGATTGGACTCTTATGCAATTACACTCTCAGGAAGACTCTGTCTCCAACCACGTAGCTATGATCTATCCTCTTTGCATAAACATATTTCTTCTCCCTATCTTGAGCCTCTCTAAGACGCTACCTAATCAAATCCACCTGCTATTCCATATCCCAAACTATCTCAGGACCAATAGCAACTCTATCCTCTATGCGATCCGAACTCAAGGGTGTCCTGCAAGGCCTGTTATATAATGCCTGATAGGGTGGCATCCCCAAAGAAGTGTGATGCCCATTATTATAGGCAAACTCTACTAAGGGAAGATACTCCTCCCATTAGGTTTGATGATCCATGACATACATGCGAAGCATATCCTCTAACACCTGATTGACCCTCTCTGTCTGACCATCTATTTCCAGGTGATAGGCTATACTGAAATTGAGCTTAGTGTCCATAGCTGCCTGTAATGACTTCCAAAAGGAAGAAGTGAAAAGAGAATCCCTGTTAGAATTAATCTTGTGGGGCATGCCATGAAGTCTAACAATGTCTCGCAAGAACACCTGTACTACTGCTGGAGCTGTGAATGTAGTACGGACTGGTGAAAAGTGAGCTACTTTGGTCAACTTGTCAACTGTCACCAAGATAGCATCATGGCGACAAGAAGACATAGGAAGACCAATGATGAAATCCATGGATATAGTATCCCACTTCCACTCTGGTATAGCATGAGACTGGAGCAACCCACTTGGATGGCGGTGCTCTGCCTTTACTCTTTGATACTCGAGGCATCAAGCTACTATCTCAACAATGAGCTGCCGCATTCCCAGCCAATGATATAACTACCTCAAGTCAGCATGCAACTTTTTAACTCTGGCATGTGCTGCATAAGGAGCTCTATGAGCCTCCATGACAATGAACTCTCACAACCCTCCAGAGGAAGGTACATAAATGCGCCCTCTGTGGCATAACAGTCCATTGGACTCCAAAGAATATTCCACATATTTCCCCTCTAGAGTAACCTGAGATCGTATTACCTGACCAACCTCTGTATACCATCCATCCTCTGGCAAGTGCTGTAGTATACAATCTCTCAAATCCATGCCCATAGATATGGTGTAAACCTCATGACGTCTCCTACTCAAGGCATCTGCAACTACGTTTTCCTTTCCTTTGATGTAGTGAACGTCAAAATCATATTCTCACAGGAACTCCATCCATCTCCTCTGACGTGCATTAAGGTTCGGCTGAGTGAAGATGTACTGAAGACTCTGATGATCTAAATGCAACTCAAAGTGATGACCTAAAAGGAAGTGTCTCCACCTCACAAGTGCATGCACTACTGCTACAAGCTCAAGGTCATGAGTGGGATAATTAAGTTCACGAGTCTTAAGTTTCCTAGACTCGAAAGCTATGGCCCTACCATCCTGCATAAGAACTACTCCTAAACCCTCTAGTGAAGCATCTTGTGTAGGGGAAAAAGCAAGACTAGGCTAACATGTCCTAATCCTACCTTTTGACACACATTGTGGAATATGAAAGAGCCTAGAGGTATCACACAATTGGCTACTTCTTTTTATGGAAGAGAGAGCCACGGGCTACCTATTAGGATTTCTATTCCTTTGTTGTAATTGAAAGATAAAATGATACAAGTTCGATTCCTAATCCCAAAGTGCAGGTATGAACTAATAACAAGATTGCAGAATTAAGGTTAAACAATGGAAAGCTGTAAACACAAGGACAAGACAAGAATGCAAATGCATACCCGGAGTTAAAATCTGAGTGAAAATGTTCGAGACAGGGGTGCAAGTGCCACTGTCCTAATACTGCCCCTGAAACTGCTCCTGAAACTGCGGTTCTGCAACCTGAAAAGCTATCTGAAACTTGCTATTTGACAGAAGGACCACGGCGCCCAGCGCCCCTGTCCCAGGGACCAGGGCACCCAGCACCCCTGTCCTGGCAGGACGAGGGCGCCCCACACCCCTGTCTTGGTCTTTTGCTCTGAAATTTGGTGTGTTGTTCTGTCTCGGTCCACTTCCGTTGGATTTGCAACTTACGGCGTCGTCCGAATCCTGAAACCTGCACTTATATCTGAAAAGGTATGATGGACGGCTATATAGGGTTTTGCCTTAGTCAAACCCCCACTTTGGTGATTTCCACCTCCATGAATAGCCAAGTTGTATTGTAAAAGTAGTGTATGTGCAGACCTTGTGTGTGTGCAAGATCCTAAAATGCAAGTAAGCAAACTAGAGCAACCTAGAAAGTAAACCCTAATTGCTTGCAAATGATAATGTAAAGGCTCTAAATCAAGATGCAAAGTGATCTAAAGCATGAATACAAATGATATAATGAGGCTTATGCAAAGACATGAAAACAACATAAAATCATACCCAACCCCAAGGGAGGGGTACAAGCCAATCTTCAGTTGGTGATCCCCTATTGCTCTTCAATGTCTTTAAAGCCCTAAATGGATGAATGAAATTGATGAATGCTTGATGGATAGATGTTGAATGTTGTTGAAGTCTTCAAAGATCTGCTCTTTCACTGCATAGAAGGTCCCTGAAACCAAAATTTGGATACTTTCAAATGAAGAAAGAGAGCTCTTATATATGAAACCCTAGGTCTTAATTTCAACTTTAGGCCGACTTAGAGATTGAATCTCCCACCAATTTCGTGGGGTTAAGCTTTATTTTATGATTGGATCGCGCTCCTAAAATTTCAAGAAAAATGTTCGGGACCGTGTGCACTCTGGGCGCCATGGTCCCGACAACTTTCCACCAAATTTTCAGGGTTGTCGGATATGATGATTTTAGAGCGAATCCCGAAGTTATAGGTGATTTTGAGATGTTTTGACCCCTGAATCAAGCCCCCAAGTTCAAAATAGGACCTAATTAGGGTTTTTGATTAAATGATGTATTGGAAGAATAAAATGAAAGGGGCACACTTTAATGAAAAGGGCCCAACTTTATGATATGGGAGATGATAAAATAGAACCTTAGACCTAATTAATTTAATTAATTAAGTGCTAAAGGGGGAATGCAATGCAAAATGCAAAATGCGCCAAGGCGGGTGCTAAACTAGGTGTGAAATTGTACCACTTTAGCAAGTGCGTATAATTTATGACGCTACACATCTGTACAAACCATGAAATTAGTTGTGGGATCTGGTACAACAAGGATAGGAGCGCTAGTGAGTGCCTTCTTGAGTTCTTGAAAGGCCTTCTCGCACTTCTCTATCCACTCAAATTTCTTCCCTTTATGCTAAAGAGAAGTAATAGGGTGTGGGACTCTGGAGTATCCCTCAACAAAATGTCAGTAATACCCTGCTAAGCCCATGAAACTCCTGACCTCTGTCACACTGGTTGGCGCTGGCCAATCCATAATAGCCCTAATCTTTTATGGGTCAACTAAGATCCCATCATCGGAAATAACGTGCCCAAGGTACTTGACCTATGACCAAAAGAAAGCACACTTCGACAAACTGCCAAACAACTGGTTATCCCGCAAACACTGTAATACCTATTTTAGGTGCTCCTCATGCTCCTTCTCATTCCAAGAATATATCAGTATATCATCAAGAAAAACAATAACAAAATGGTCCAGAAATGTATGGAACACCCCATTCATGAGGCTCATAAAAACTACTGGGGCATTCGTAAGTCCGAATGGGACTACAGTGAACTCATAGTGACCATATCTAGTGTGAAATGCGGTCTTGTGGATATCACTCTCCACTATTCTCAGCTGATGGTATCCTGACTTTAGATCTATTTTGGAAAAGATTTTGGCACACTGAAGCTGGTCGAATAAATCATCAATTCTGGGCAAAGGATATTGGTTCTTGATGGTTACTTTATTTTGCTGCCGATAATCCATACATAATTGGAGAGATCCATCCTTCTTCTTAACGAAGATGACTGGTGCACCCCAAGGGGATACGCTAGGATGAATATGACCCTTCTCAAGGAGTTCCTCAAGCTATATTTTGAGTTCATTAAGCTCATTTGTGGTCATCCTATAAGGTTCTCTAGAAACTAGCTCGGCTCCTGGTACTACGTCTATATGAAAATCAACCTCTCTATAGGGCAGCATTCCAGGTAACTCTGAAGGAAATACATCTAAATATCCCTTAAGGATAGGACGGTCATCAAGAAATGTTTCTTTTTCTTCCTCTTCTCCTCTGTCATTGATAGTGATAACAAAAAGCTGACATCCCTTTCGCATGCTCCGCTTAAGCTGCATTGCGGAGATCATACGAAGAGACATGGGCCTCTGAATCCTGGTAATAACTATGGGCGAACCATGATCATCCTCACACTTGATCTTTTTCAGGCGGCAATCCATCCTAGCTTTATGGGCATAAAGCCAATCCATGCCAAGTACGATTCTGTAAGATCCAAGTGGAGTCACTCTAAGGTCTACTAAAGTGGTGGTCTTGCCAATCTGCACCTGACATGCCCTAACCTCTGATTCCATTGACACTCTAGCCCCTGAAGCTAATTCCACTTCCCAACTGACACCCTGTCTAGTTGCCACTAGCTCGCAACACTCCATAACCAATGGAGATATAAAGGAGTCAGTAGCTCCTGAATCAAACAAAATAGATACATGGTTACCTTTGATCATACCTGTAGATTCAATAATTGTGGCCTGATGCTCAGCCTGGTAGTTGTCAACCGCTGTGAATACTCTATGGGACTTGCCCATATCACCAACTGTCGGCTTTGAAGTGGCCATCCGCTGATTCCCTACCACCTGACCTTGAGGGAAATCCCTCGCCATATGCCCCATGGCTCCACACATAAAGCAAGCACCCCATGCCTGGAACTAGGTGCCCTGAGGCCTAGAGAAAGCCGAACCTCTTGTCCGACTCAATCCACTGTACCCACCCCTGGAGGACTGCTGAGTCCTCGCTGACTGTGTGTACTACCCCTGTGCTCTCTGATCACGTCTCTGTCCCTGAGTCTGCCACTACTTGGGCTTGGAGCCTTGCTGATACTATGGAGGCTTCTACCTCTAGTTCTGTGGTGTCTATTATAGAGGAGGGGGTTTGGAGAACCCTTGTGAATTTCGGTTGTTTCCTTTCCAATGTGGTTTCTGGAATCCATAAATCTGAGGTGTGGTATTTCAGTTCTGAAACCGATCCCTATTGTCCTGTGGTCTGACCTGAATTTCCTCGGCAATCAGTGCCTTCTCTACAACAACCCAAAGGCTCTCTGGAGTGGACATCCTAATAGGCCCGGCTATACCGGCATTTAACCCTCTGATGAAGTGGTTTACAAGAAGTTTCTCATCCTTTAGATAATCTACATAAGGCAACAACTCAAAGAATTTGTTTTCATATTGGGTTACTGATAAGCCTTTTTTTTGGAGATCATGAAATTCATCTATACGACGTTGCCTGAAGTGTTCTGATAGGTACCTCTCATGGAACCTCTCTGTGAATATCTCCTAAGTGAGAGTATCAGGAACTAATCCGCATGTGTACTCTTCCTGTCTCCACCAAGTGGAGGCCAACCCTCTCAACAGATGAACTGCGACATGTGCTTTCAGGTTGCTCTCGTAAGAATGCAACGCAAAGCACCTCTCAAGACTCAAAAGCCATGCCTCGACCTCTACCCCATCGGTAGACCCTCCAAAGGATGGTGGCTGGAGGCGCATGACCTCCTTGATAAGATCCCCTGGATCCCAACGAGCTCTCTCAAAATAAACTGGTTGCACTGCTGGAGGTGGTCCTGGCATATGCATAGACTCTGGCTCATTTCCACCCTAACTCTCTATAGGAATAGGAGCTGGGCTCCTGCTTCATTCTCTATCAACAGATCTATGACTCCCAGAGTCATGACTTCTAACCTGAGGGTTCTTTGCTGGGATCCTTTCCTGAACTATGCCAATAAGATTCTGTATTGCTGCTAAGAGGTCTCAGTTAGGTTCATTTGGCTATTCGGGAGGTGCTCCTGGGTTCTCTTCTAGAACCGATGCCTCCCTCACTACCTCTTCGCATGTTATGCACACACGTCTAGGACCCCATCTGCGCTTGCGAGCTTGTCGCGTTGTCGGAAGCATCCTAAGAGGAAAATAAGGCAAACTAAATAATTAATTTCTTTTAGAATAATATTAATTCAATTAAATTTAAATGTCTTATAAAATTGATTTAACAAGAATAATTCAAATAATCTAAGGCGAAACGTAAGTGGAGTAAGGTTCCTAGTGTGGAAACCTTGCTCTGATACCAAATGTCATGCCCAAAATTTAGGGCAAGAACGGGATTATTTTAAAAAAAAAAAAATACCAACTAAGTAACCTTAAGTTCGCTAACACGAACACACTATGCAGTTTTGGTTTTAACTATGTTTAAAACAATCATTTCCTACTATTTAAATAGCAGAAAATAAATTAAGATTAACTACGGAATAGAATATACTAGCTCATTATCGCTCAATCTAATTTATTTTATAATTAAATATCAACTTCATAATATCCCGATTTTAAATATTCAAGCTATTCAAATTTTAAACTAATAATAACTTTATTAATAGTTATCTCATGAATACCTAAACCTATTTAAGGTAGAAATAAATATTAATTTTATTAATAATTAGCTCATTGGCTTCTCAATAAATTTAAATTTAAAATAAATATGGACTTCACTAACATTTAAACAAGTCAATTTTTTTAAATTTAAAGTCTAATGTTAATTCATTATAATTGGATTCATAGCACTTCAATTCTCTTTGAAAATTATAATTAAATAATTCCACCATACCTATATGTAAATATAATTAATATTATATAAATATAATATTAATATATTTTAAAACCTAAATGGGTTTACCATGCAACCCTAACCCTTATTAAAATCTATAAAATAGTCCATTTCTTTTTGTATAATATTCACTCTTCTCTTTTCTACCCTAGCCCTACTCGGGCTAGGGTTTTATATTTTTTTTTTTTGATTTTGACTGTTATGCAGGGGGCCGAATTAACATGATGGAGTAGCGGCCATTTTTTTTAAGTTCAGCAGATTGGGGAAGAGCGGCCGAAATGGTTGAGGCGGGGAAAAGGGAGCAGCGCTGCCAGTGGGACGACCCACTATGAGGGTCGCGGCCCACACAGTGGCCTTGGCCGCTATGTGTGTCGCGGCCCGCACAGTGGCTGTGGCCACTAGTGCGTTCCGCGACCCACACAGGGAGCATAGGCCCTATGCGTTCCGCGGCCCGCACAGAGGCTGCGACCTCTGTGTTGGTCGCGGCCCACATAGGGTCTGCGAGCCCTGCGCGACCCTTCCCAAAAAGTCTCTCTCTTTTTTCTTATTTATACTTTTTTTTAATATAATATATATATTTTTTCAAAATATATATATATATATATATTCATATATATGTGTGTGTGTGTGTGTGTGTGTATATTTTAGGTTCATATCTACATTTGTTTCGCAGGTAAATGTTATGATATGTTTTATATATATGTATATATAAATATATACATGAAATCTTCATGTATATAATTATATATATTTATATATAACTTATATTATTATTTCTTTTCCTATAATAAAACCGAATTCATGGAAGATTCTGATTTAGAATTGTAGGAAAGAACGCATAGTAATAAATCTGTTTAATGGAAGGATATTTTCCAGAACTATTTTGTACTTTATTCTTTTTTTACAGAAAACAGAATTATAAAATTTATTTTAATCTACAATATGCATGCAAATCTAGTTAATGCCTTTCCTATTTATTTTTATTTTAAATGCCTAAAAATGGAATAAATTTCCTGTTAAACTATTTATCATAACACATCGGATATATTTTTTTTTTTGAAGTTAGGGAATACTAATTTAGGAATACATTATTCTTTTCTGCAATAAATACATTTACTGATTCTGCAATTTCTACTACAACTGAATAGATATTTTTATTTAAAATCTAACAACAACTACAACTCAACTTTCTGCAATTAAAATGAATACAAATTCACAAATAAAAGAAAAACACAGAATTAAATAAAACTGATTTTCATATTACAATGACTATTGCATGCAATTCAAAAGTAATTCTTTTCAAATAGAAAATAGGAATATATCCAGCTTTTTACAATCCTAAAGATATTTTGCAAAATTTACAAGACGTTTCTTTATTTAAATACAATAACAAATCTCATGTCTATATTTCAAATTTACAATTTGCCTCTCATTTCAACAAATGAGGGTATATTTCTCCTTTTAAAACTAACAATTATAACTGCACATAAATTTCTACAATAATAATTCCGGCAACCTTCCACTTGTCCTATTCTTTACTCCTGACATTCCTACATATTAAATCACAACTATGACCATGGAGTGCTCACCTCCCAGCCTAGGCTAACTGGTAGCCACCCCCGAGCTCAGAGAACCAAGCCCTAGACGGGTAACAAACATGCAAACACATAGAAGACAGAAAACACATAGATTTCAAACACACTCCCAACTTGGTTACACTACACCACACTTTGGTGATGACCATTTCAAGGGTGGTAGTGGACTAATACCCTGAGGAGAACTGCAAGTATGGAAAACATGTAGCCACCTCATGGCACAACAAATACATCAAAAATTTCAACCCTTATTCCTTATGCCCCCCAAGGCATTCTAGCCTTATATCCCTCCTTATGACCCCCATCGCACAAACAGGCCATGCAGCAAGGGTCACACAAAAATCCCTTGTGATCGCTCTCAAATCGAGAGTCTCTCACTTGAAGGTTGTCACTGCTACCACCCACAAGATCCTCCTCTTTCCCCAGAGTAAGAGGTCTTGAAAAACTCTGAAAAACACATACAAAACATAATACAAAATACCAAATGAAATTCCCAAAAAAGAACATACAAGAAAACAGAGTTGTTACACCAACATACCTTCAAAACACATGCAAACAAAAGTCATTTAAAGAAGAATGTAACCAACCTTAATCTGCCCAAAGGTAGGATAGTATTTGAGGAAGAGCTGCCCAATTCGACGGATCTTCTTCTTCTACCCTTAGCCAAATTTTACTATTCAAATCTATTCTATTCTTTTTCAAAAATTCTCTTGTCTCCAAAAATGGAGAGTGGGAGATTACCCTCAAATTTTCAAATTCTTGTTAAGAAGCTCACTCTCTCAATTCTCACAAGTTTCTAAAAACTAAAGAGGAAGGTAAGACGGAATGGGAAAGAGAACTCTCATTCAAATAGGAAAGTTTACAACTAGGTTCAAACTTCTAATTTCAATTTTCGCACAACTCAGAAAAGTCAAATTTTAGAATGTCAAAAAGGTCACTTAGGAGTAGAAACTTGCCTAAAATTACCCCTAACCCTTAGGTATACCTTATGGGCTTTAGGAAACCCTATTAAACTACCTCTAGGTGTTCATTTAACCCTTTTTAAACCCCTCTAATGTTTATTTTCGGGTCAAACATATGTTGACCTCTCCAAAGATTCTTTTCCCAAGGTATTTATGACATCACGTTACATTAATTGAAAAAGCTATAGTTGAACACCTTCCCACCAAGAGACAAAAATAAAACATTTAAACTTAAATCCACACATGTGTCAAGTGACACAAATAAGCCACGTTTACAATTTAAAACATGAAATTGTCTCTTGTGGATTTTACACAATAAATTTAAATAACACTTAACACTCATGTAGCATATACTGTTATGAATAAAATACAACACAAACGGGGTGTTGTCTCTCCAAATAGACAACCCCTGGCTTACAAACATACATAAGTCTAGGTTTGGTTCTCCGTAATATTTCCGTGGTCACATGGATAACTTCCTACGCATCTCAATTTACAGATTAGTACTTTTCAAATATCCACATATAATATAATTCAAAGGAATAACAATGAACATCATCACTTGCATACAAGTTACATCTGCACAGATTAAATACATCTTTTATCAAGCAATTTCACATAAGCAATTTCATCATAATTCACATAAACTTAACCATACATCATAGTTCTATTATCATAGTAAAGTCCTGCAAATTTAATAATGACATCTATCATTGCAATATCATCATATCTAACAATCATGTAGTGTTCTATCTCATAAAGCATATAAGTAAATCATCAAAACATAGCAACGTTATCCAAATCCTGAAATCATATAAGTTCTAAGTTTCAAAATGCATCAAAATAAAGTATCCATAATAGTCTAAATATAAAATCCACTGAAATGTCAGATTGAGTCTTGGTGAGGCCTCACACCACGGTGGGAACCTACCCACAATAAAATGATACTTTGTAGTAGTATGTAAAAATATTACAATGGGGAATGCACTTGCATTCAAGCACACTGCCTAGAGCTCAATACTCAAAAGATGATAAACTGAAAGGATACAACCCTTAGGTAAGTCTCACTGATTTACAACAAGATTTGGACTACAATACGGAAGGAATGAACTAAAAGAATAACATCTCCAAATGCCTTATCACAGTTCTGGGTAAGCTCATCTGTCTTCTCTTCAACACAAATATCTGCTCAATCATAATACCAAAGGATGAATCACTTATTTTCACATACACCACTCTTTGATAATGCAGACACAACCATGATACCCAAATTACATGACAATATCACTTATTTATACAATAGATCAACCTTGACAACAAGATCGGCTAAACCCTCAACTCACAATTATAAAATTACATCACATAATACAAAGATCGACTACTAGACCAAATAATGATATACATGACTTAATATAGACCTAATTCAAATATCAAAACTCTCAACTCCATCAATAATTATGCCAAGATCAACCGCAACATGCTACACCACCAGAAAAACAACATAACACGAAGAACATCACAAGTTGAGAAAAATCACCAAGAACTTGCATAACGATCAATGCAGATCATCAAAACAAATAAGACATACTTATGAAACACTGACAAGCATGTTAGAAACATTAGTAGAAAATGTACCAACACCACTTCTCAAATCTTCATCAATCAACATCTGAACCTCAAGATTACACAAACAATAGAAATTGTCATGAAGAAAAGATAACTTGCAGAGCACCAAATAAAAAACCGTCTGATATGAAGATATACAAGACCATCCCAAACAATCTCCCAAAATATTATCTCAAGATCTGGTCACACCAGAATGTACAAGAGGAAATACTAAACTCTTCAAAGTACTAATTAGATAGATAAATTGCAAAACTGGATCATCTAATATGATCAATTAACCTTTTCAGATCACCAAAGCCAATACAAAAGAATATAATAATACTATAAATACTCCATACACCAAACCTTGATCCTAATAAACCAATCTATTATTGGCAATTGACATTCATCCGGCTTAGTTGTGTTGCCATTGATTCCAACACACACCATTTTGGGCTGGTCACTTAACTGGTACTCACGGTTATTCATTATTTGGAAACCAACATTTAGTCATTTGGTACACAAGGAACTGACACCGGCTAGAAAAGGAAATTGACAAATTAGGAACTGCTATATCAGGCCAACACAGGAGATTGATCTAGCAAGTCTAGATGGCAATGATCAAAGGCATCGGTCTTGAAGTTTAATGAATTTATTTTTGCTTAGGCTGACATGTAAATAAATTTGTTATATCATTGTAAGTCGACATAAGACATTTATGTTTGTGTTTGGGAAGGGTATTTAAGTCAGTCTGGTTAGGTTATTTTGATGATGCATAAGAAGGTAATGGGATATAGTAATGTGATATTGTATGAAGCAATCTTGATCAACATAATGCGAATGTAATATTCTATAGTCGATGTTGGATTTTGGTTTAGAGGTTTTGGAAGCGAAGAAAGATATTGGTAAGGAAGGACATAGTGTAAAATGGTACAGACTGTGTTGGTCCAGGGACAATTGAGAGGGGGGGGGTGAATCAGTTGTCTAATAAATTCAAACCAAAATCTTATTAACCAACTTAATGCTTAATACCGGTAAGACAGTTAAATGTGCTGGTAAACAGTGTTAACAGGAAATGTTGTACCGGTAAGAATTAATGCATGAAACATAAGCACAAAGTCAAACACAACACATGACAGAAATATTTGTACGTGGAAACCTTGTAAGGGGAAAAACCATGGTGGGAAACCTTACCCACAATCAGATGATACTACTACAGATACTAAGTGTACAAGAGGGGTCTGCACATGCAGAAAGGCCAACAGCCTAGAGCTCACTACTCAAACACAAATGGGAGTCACACTGACTACAGTTGGATGGTTAAATCCAATGAGAATGTACTGCACAAAATAACATCTTCATATGCTGGATTCGATACCGCTGTAATGCTGATATGCTTCTACAAAAACCTAACTTCACCTTCAAATGATGTCTTCGTGTATATCTCTACTTGATCTCACATATATCCTTCCTTAATTCTTTTTCGCATTCCACATTTGATCTTATAAATAAGATCTTACATTTATACCATACCCTAAGACCAATTTTAGTAGGTCGGCTTTACAAGATATTACAATAAAATATTTTACAAATAATACAATATCCGATGCAATAACCGATTGAACATGTTGACTTAATGCTTTTATAACAATAATAAATCATCTCCATAGCATGCCATGCTGATCTAGAAAAGATAAACCTACCGGTGTAACCCTAGATAACCTGGACCTATTTGCCAGTAAAAGCAAATATGCAAATAAGAATATACCAATGATATTACTTCAAGGAAAAGTGTCCACATGATGTCTTCGACATTACCAAGTGTCTTCCATGTCATTGCAGGTACCGGTGAACACTAGATCCTGCTGGTTAACCATATATCAGTGATTGTTTGAACAGTTTATTGATTGCTGGTGAATGTTGTTGGATCTCCAAAGTAGGTGTATTTAGTAGGTGTTGACATCAATGACAAAACCATGCCAAAATACCAACAATCTCTCCCTTTGGCATTGATGGCAACACAAGATGGAAAAACCATCAAAGTGCCATAATAGAAATGCCAAGTACAAAAACCAATTCTCCCCTTGGGAGAAATATGTGTTTATACAAAGATTTATTTACAATACCAATCTCTCCTCAAAAAGATAATGCATTTTTCATATATTTTTCCTTAATGTTTTTCGATATATCTCTCCCCCTTTGACATCAAATGCCAAAGTCACAAAAAGGTCAAGTTCATACAAAATACCAACCAATTCAATATACCAACTACTCCCCCTGAGAAGTAGCTTCCTCATCAAATACCGGAATAAAAGATTTGTCCATTTAATTCTGCCGGTTGATGACAATCATCAACTATCTAAGTCTCTACTGGTGGAGGTAAAACTCCGAGCTGATCTCTGAGATACTCAAAAGTTTCCTTAGGCAAAGGTTTTGTAAAAATATCTACAAGCTGTTCTTTAGTATTCACATAAACCAGTTTTTTTCTTCAACTTTTTCCCTTAGAAAATTCAGTTTGATAGAAACATGTTTTGTTTTAGAATGTAATACTGGATTCTTAGATATATCAATTGCTGTAGTGTTATCACAATATATAGTAATAGGTTCCTTGCATTTTACCTTTATGTCTTTCAACATTTGCTTAAGCCAAAGTACCTGTGTATAGTTTGTTGCTGCTGCAACATATTCTAATTCTGTTGTTGATAAAGATGTACAACTCTGTTTCTTACTTAACCAAGAAACTAATCTCTTTCCAAGAAAGAATTCTCCTCCAGTGGTGCTCTTTCTATCATCCACATCTCCTACCCAATTTGCATCTGTGTATGCATATAGATCAAAATTTTCATCTTTAGGATAACATAATCCAAGATTTGATGTGCCTTGTAAGTACCGAAAAATCCTTTTTACTGTTGATTCATGATTTTCCTTGGGATTACTCTGAAATCTAAAAACTATACATACTGCATTCATAATATCAGGTCTGGTTTGTGTCAAATACAGTAAACCTCCTATCATAGATTTGTATCTAGTTGGATTAATAGGTGTAGATTCATCCCTTTGAGATAATTTGTCATTTGTAGTCATAGGTGTGCTTACCGGTTTAGAGTTCTCCATCCCAAATTTCTTGAGTAGTTCTTTCAAGTACTTAGATTGACTCAAAAATATGCCTTTATCAGTCTGTAAAATCTGCAATCCTAAAAAGAATTTTATTTCTCCAATCATAAACATTTCAAATTCATGCTGCATTTTAAGAGAAAATTCTTTGCATAATCCATCTTCTCCTCCAAAGATTATATCATCAACAAATACTTCCATAATCAAAATGTCATCATTAGTTACTTTGTAATATAAATTGCTATCTACATTTCCTTTAGTAAAACCAATTTTTAAAAGATACTTATCCAATCTTGCATACCAAGCTCTTGGAGCTTGTTTTAGTCCATACAGAGCTTTTCTTAATCTGCAAACCATATCATTGTTATCTGTCAAAGAAAATCCATCAAGTTGTTCAATATAGACTTCCTCTTCAAGATCTCCATTCAAAAATGCACATTTAATATCCATTTGATAAACTTTGTAATCCTTGTGAGTTGCAAAGACCAAGAATAATCTAACTACCTCAATTCTAGCTACCGGTGCAAAGGTTTCATTGTAATCAACTCTATGAGAATATCCCTTACACACTAGTCATGCTTTATTCCTGACAACCTTACCATTGAGTTTGTTTCTAAATACCCATTTGGTTCCAATTACATTTTTATCTTCAGGTCGGGGAACTAATGTCCAAGTATTATTTTTCTCAATTTGTCCTAATTCTTCTTCCATAGCTTTAATCCAAAATTTATCTTCACATGCCTCATTGATAGATAATGGTTCAATTTGAGAAATAAGACATACTTCTTCATTTGCCAATCTTCCTCTTGTCATGACTCCTTTAAATTTGCTTCCAATTATCTGATCTTCAGAATGATTCAGTATTACATACCGGGGTGTCTTAGTCTGTTGTTGTTCTTCAATTACTATGGTATCCTCTGACGATACCGGAGTAACTGGATCATCATTCTATATTGGTGGTTCATTTGTCATAATTTCTATTACTGGTTCAAAGTCTATATACCTTGAAGTTCCTCTGAATTGTTCATCAATCTTTACATTTGTACTCTCAACAATTTTCTGTAATCTTTTATTAAAGCATCTATAAGCCTTACTCTTAGATGAATAACCAAGAGATATTCCTTCATCACTTCTAGGATCAAACTTGCCAATATACTCATCTCTTCTAATATAACATTTACTTCCAAAAATTTTGAAATACTTAAGAGTAGGAGTATTACCAAACCATAGTTCATGAGGGGTTTTACTAGTTTCACCTTTGATGTGAACTTTGTTGAATGTATAGACAACAATGCTTATTGCCTCTCTCCAGTACACATGTGGTAGATTTTCTTCTAATAACATACTTCTTGCTGCATCCAAAATAGTTCTATTTTTCCTTTCAACAACTCCATTCTGTTGTGGTGTCCGAGGTGCTGATAACTGTCTTTTGATTCCATTTACTTCACAAAATGTATTAAAATCTCTAGATGTGAATTCTCCTCCTTGATCTGATCTTAAACATTTAATTTTCTTACTAGTTTCATTTTCAACCATTGCTTTGAATAGTTTGAACTTCCCAAGTGCTTCTGATTTTTCCCTGAGAAAAGTAACCCAACACATTCTAGAATAATCATCAATAATTAGCATGAAATATCTATCACCTTGTAAGCTTTTAGTTCTAGCCGGACCACATAAATCAGTGTGAATTAAATCAAGAGCATTATTGGATTTTTCTAGAATACTTTTGAAACTAGTTCTAACTTGTTTTCCAAATTGACATTCCTTGCAAATTGTATTCTGAGGTTTCATAATTTTAGGTAGATCTCTAACTGCCTTAGAAGTACTGATTTTTACCATGCAATCAAAATTTACATGACATAGTCTTTTATGCCATAGCCAACTTTCATCTATATGTGCAATTAAGCATGCCTTTTCACTGTTATTCAAATGAAAGATATTACCTCTAGTCTGATTACCGGTTGCAATTTCCAAACCAGTTCTATTCATGATTTTGCATTTTCCATTTTTAAATTGTAACCGGAAACCTTTCTCAACTAATTGACCAACACTGAAAAGATTATGTTTTAATCCTTCAACATAGTAAACATTGTCAGTGTTATGTTTACCATCAAGAGATATTGAACCCTTACCTTTGATTGAACAGGCTTTGTCATCTCCGAATCTTACTAAACCTCCATTGTATTCTTGAAAGTTCAAGAATTTACCTTTGTCTCGAGTCATGTGATGTGAGCATCTTGAGTCAATAATCCATTCATCCTTTGATTCAACTTTAGCTGCTAGGGCTTGTTCTACCAGTTGAGCAATAGGTACCGGTTGATCTTTTGTTATAGCAACAAAGACCCATCCGTTGTCTGCTGGATCCTCATCAGAATCATCAGTCACACCTTCATTAGCAATGTAACAAGATTTATCTTTGTTTTTCTTAAATCTGTATCTCTGATATTCAGGATTAGGTTTGTATGTCCTTCTAGCTTCTTCACTTAGTCTAGCATGTCTATCAGGGCATCTTGAAGCCATATGACCAATCTTATTATAGTTGAAACATTTAAAGGGTGCTTTACCTTCATACTTACTTCCAATTGGACCTTTGGCATTTTTCTTGCAAATAGTGCTTCAAGTTCTTCAAGCTCTTCATTCTCCTTCCTGGTTTCTTCAAGTTCTCTTGCATAAAAGGCTCTCCAGTCTGATTTGTCAAAAGATGGAGCAGATGATGTTGTTGCTTTGAAGGCCAAATTAGTTTTTATAGTAGCAATAGGACCAAATTACTCAATTTCAAAAGCTGAAAGTTTTCCAATCAATGTATCCCTAGTTACTGATGTATTAGGCATTGTTCTCAACTCATTAATAGCAGTAACCTTCATTTTATATGCCAGTGGAAAACCTCTCAAGATTTTTGAAACAATCTCATCTTCACTGAAGGTTCCTACACAACATTTGATATCTAAAACAATTTCATTTACTCTTTCCATAAAAGCAGAAATTCTTTCATCTTCTTTCATTTTCAGATGTTCATACCTGACTCAGAAGCTTTCAAGTTTTGCAATTTTGACTATGGAATCCCCTTCATTCAGTGTTTCCAAATGATCCCAAATAGATTTTGTATTAGATCTATCTGATAATCCCATGATTTGTTGATCTGATAATTCACTCAAAAGTGCTTCTCTTGCTTTGCAATCATTGTCTTCATCTTTAGCTAAAGTAATAGGAGCAGGCTGACTAGCTACAGCAACAGTATAACCATTCTTAGTAACTTCCCAGATGTCTTTACCAATGCAATTCAGATGTGTCTCCATTCCGATTTTCCATATTCCATAGTTGGTTCCATCAAGTTTAGGACTATCCTTTCTGAAATAATTAGTAGACATTGGATCTCCTCAAGTTGTTAAACTTCTGTAAAAAAAAGAGGACTAGGCTCTAATACCAATTGTAGGTCCCCGGGACAACTGAGAGGGGGGGGGGTGAATCAGTTGTCTAATAAATTCAAACCAAAATCTTATTAACCAACTTAATGCTTAATACCGATAAGACAGTTAAATGTGCTGGTAAACAGTGTTAACAGGAAATGTTGTACCGGTAAGAATTAATGCATGAAACATAAGCACAAAGTCAACCACAACACATGACACAAATATTTGTACGTGGAAACCCTGTAAGGGGAAAAACCACGGTGGGAAACCTTACCCACAATCAGATGATACTACTGCAGATAGTAAGTGTACAAGAGGGGTTTACACATGCAGAAAGGCCAACAGCCTAGAGCTCACTGCTCAAACACAAATGGGAGTCAAACTGACTGCAGTTGGATGATTTATCCAATGAGAATGTATTGCACAAAATAGCATCTTCATATGCTGGATTCAGTACCGGTGTAATGTTGATATGCTTCTACAAAAACCTAACTTCACCTTCAAATGATGTCTTCATGTATATCTCTGCTTAATCTCACATATATCCTTCCTTAAATCTTTTTCGCATTCCACATTTGATCTTACAAATAAGATCTTACATTTATACCATACCCTAAGACCAATTTTAGTATGTCGGCTTTACAAGATATTACAATAAAACATTTTACAAATAATACAATGTCCGATGCAATAACTGATTGAACATGTTAGCTTAATGCTTTTATAATAATAATAAATCATCTCCATAGCATGTCGTGCTGATCTGGAAAAGATAAACCTGCTGGTGTAACCCTAGATAACCTGGACCTATTTGCCAGTAAAAGCAAATATGAAAATAAGAATATACCAATGATATTACTTCAAGGAAAAGTGTCCACATGATGTCTTCAACATTACCAAGTGTCTTCCATGTCATTGCAGGTACTGGTGAACATTATATCCTGTCGGTTAACCATATACCAGTGATTGTTTGAACAGTTTACTGATTGCCGGTGAATGTTGCTGGATCTCCAAAGTAGGTGTATTTAGCAGGTGTTGACATCAATGACAAAACCATACCAAAATGCCAATAGACTGTGCTTTAATTGGAACTCATCCAACATAGTAGATGTACTCTCAGAGCTCATAATTTTGTTTGTAACTCCATATGTGGTGTTTGTAGTTAGTGAGGCACCTTTTGTGATGAGCAGTGTGCTCTAGGTTGTTGGCCTTCTTGCATGTGCAGGCCCCTATTATAATATTAATTCATCTGGCTAGTGGATAGATATTGTGGGTCTCCAATCCCTTCATGGTTTTTCCTCTTTGATGTTTTGCACGTATAAATCTCTATGTTATAGTGTATGCTCTTGTGGTTGCTTCATTCCTATTTGTTGCTATATTTTTTCATGTTTACTGGTTACTGAATTGTATTGTTAATAAGGTTAAAATTGATTATACAACAAAAAACTGATTCACCCCCCCCTCTTAGTGTTCTTGGATTCCAACAATTGGTATCAGAGCTTGGTGCCTTGGAGTAAGTCTAACAACTTGAGGAAGATCTTGAATCTAAAATCCATGGAGATGAGTCTATGGAAACAACTTGAAGTAGCACTTGAGGACTAGGATGCTGAAAGGATGAAGAACTTGAAGTTGCAAGATGAATTGAACTCTGCAAAGAAATTCATTCTTACCTTGCAGGAGAGGTCGTATCTACTCAAGCTAAAAGGAAGTAACTTTTACAAAATCTAGATGATGAAGAAAAGGATGCCCTTAAGGAGCAGTCAACAACTAAGTTAGGAGAATGTTGTGATGAAGAATGAAATGAAAGACATGACTATGAGGATGTCCAAGGAGACTAAAGACCAGAAGAAGAATGAATAAAATCTTAGCAGATCTCTGAAAGATAGATCTGAGGAATGCATTAGGTTGGCGTATGAGAATGATGTGTTGAGAACTGAGTTGGTGCAATCACAGAACAATGAACAAGAATTGGAAAGAATGATATCAATCCTAAGAAGTGATCTGGATACTACAAATAAATACAAAGAAAAGTTCAGGGTCAGTTCTGCAAGGCTTGATGAATTATTAAAGGATGAAAGAGACACCAGAGACACTAGAGGTCTTGGATTTTAGCATGGAGAAAGCTCCCGTACTGCAAATCAAGGAAATCCACCAGACAACCAGAATCACAAATCACTGGTAAGGAAACCCAGTGCACATAAATTTAGTGGTACATGATTTGTTTGTAATAAGTTTGGTCATAGAGAAAGTCAATGCATAAATAGAGAAAATCATAATAACAATTAGTTCCTGGTCAGTGTTCAAAATGTAATAAGTATGGTCATAGGACAAAAGATTGTAGAATGAATGTCAGATGTCATACATGTGCAATTTTTGGACATATGGCTAATCAATCTAGGTCAAAGAATGGTCAAGGACTTAACAAGGTAATTCAGAAAATAATGTCACTTGCTATGAATGCAACAAAATAGGACATATTGCCAAATATTGCAAAAGAAAGAACAATCTAGTAGGAAATGATGAGAAAGGAAAGAAAAAGGTTGAAGACATCCAAAAGGATCATGAGAGGAAATGGGTCAGGAAATCTAAAGATCAACCCGCAGAGACAATCAATCTAGTTACTCAACCGACAGAGCAAAATGTTCCTGCACTGATAGGAAACTTATCAGGTAACTAAGGCATTAGCCTTAGGGGGAGACAAATTAATGATGAATCTTGCATTACCCCTAGTAGAGGTTTGAAAGCCTATTTCAAATCTTGGTGAAGATAGTCTGGTGATTCACTGGTGCTAAGATAATGGATTTTGAATCCAATATGATATGCCGACATGCATTAATGTCAATGAGAAATCAGGGTCTTCATAGAATAAAAGGGAAATGTTGGTTCATTTTTTATTGTACTGCATTCAGAGTGAAACAAAGAGATTTCAAGGCAATTCAAGATGATTAAAAACATTTCAAATGAATTCTAGTGCATTCACAATGGTTTTTCAAGAGCTTTCACCGGTGAAGGTTGTGAGGTATTTTATCAGTTTTTGGAGCTATCCTTTTTTTGTAATGGATTGTGGATCATCTTCTGCTCCGAAAGGTGTAGCTACCCCTATTGTTGTCAACATCAAGGACCATCCATGCCTTATTTTCAAGCAATGCCCCTAGATTGCGAAGGTCAATGATTCAGTTGGCATATTTTATAGGGTTCCTGAAGGATTTTTGTATGTTGAAGATGTTTGTGCATACATTCATTATACTTTGGAGGATTTCGGCTCTATTGAGATCAAGAACATGTATATTGGCACTTTGTTGAACCAGGATTGGTCGATAAAACCAGAATTTCAAATTATAAGGGATCAAGGTTTCATCGACATTTTGGAGATGCCAGAATTTGAGGATGAATTGATCTGATATGCACTGAGTCGAGTCCATGGTGAATTCATATGGCAAGATTGATCCCACAAGCTCACCAAGGAGGATATTCCTGTGATCATTGGTTTACCCTAGATCGGTCCAACCCCTGGAAGGAAGAAGATATGTAACAATGAGGAGGAGAAGTTATTTGGTGCAACATCTGACAACTGGTCCATGAGAATTAGTACTATCATACACAAAGAATTGCAAGCATGATCATTAGTTACAAGGTAACCCAATCAAGTCAGTTGAACTTTGTTTCTAGTTCATGCATTTTCTATGCTCACAAAATGATTAAGGAGAATGAAAAGCTAGATCTATTTCAATGGATGTGTGATGAGTTGATTATAAACCTAGGGAAGATTATGTTGGTATTTTGGTATGGGTTTTTCATTGATGTCAACACCTACTAAAACACTAGCACTTTGGAGATCCAGCAACATTCATCGGCAAGCAAGTAACTATTGTATAGTTATTGGTATATGGCACACCGACAAGATGTAATGATCACCGGCACTTGGAATGGCATGGAAGACACATGGTTATGTCTAAGACATTGTTTGGACATCTTGTCCTAGAGTTTTGATCATTGGTATATTCATATTTGGATATTTGCTTTTACTGGCAAATAGGTCCAGGGTTATCCAGGGTTACACCGGCAGGTTTATCTTTTCCAGATCAACATGGCATGCTATGGAGATAATAAATTACTGTTGTAAATGCATTAAACTGACATGTTCAATTGGTTATTGAATCGAATATTATATTGTTTGTAAAATGTTTTTATTGTAATATCTTGTAGAGCCGACCTACTAAAATTGGTCTTAGGTTATGGTATAAATGTAAGATCTTATTTGTAAGATCAAATGTGGAATGCAAAAAAGGAGTGTGTGAAGGTATATGAGAGATTAAGTAGAGCTATACATGAAGACATCATTTGAAGGTGAAGCTAGGTTTTTGTGAAAGCATATCAACATTACACCAGTACTGAATCCAGCATATGAAGATGCTATTTTGTGCATTACATTCTTATTGGATTTAACCATCCAACTGTAGTCAGTGTGACTCCAATTTTGTGATTGAGCAGTGAGCTCTAGGCTGTTGGCCTTTCTACATGTGCAGACCCCATTTATGTACACTTACTATCTGCAATAGTATCATCTGATTGTGGGTAGGGTTTCCCACCATGGTTTTTTCCCTTACAGGGTTTCCACGTACAAATATTGGTGTTATGTGTTGTGGATGACTTTGTGTTTATGTTTCATGCATTAATCTTTACCAGTATAGCAATTAACTATTAAAACTGTCTACCGACATACTTAACTGGTTTATCAGTATTAAGCATTAAGTTGATTAAGTTGTTTTTGGTTTGAATTTATTTGACAACTAATTCACCCCCCCCCCCCCCCCCCCCGCTCTCAGTTGTCTCTGGGACCCAACAATTAGTATCAGAGCTTAGTCCTCTTTTGCAAAAGTTTAACAGCTTGAGGAGATCCAATGTCTACTAACTATTTCAGAAAAGGATAGTCCTAAACTTGATGGAACCAACTATGGCATATGGAAGATGAAAATGGAGACACATCTAAATTGCATTGGAAAAGACATCTCGAAAGTTACAAAGAATGGTTATATTGCTACTATACCTAGTCAGCCCAGTCCAACTAACTTGACAAAAGATGAGGAAAATGATTGCAAAGCAAGAGAAGCACTTTTGAGTGCATTATTAGATCAACAAATCATGGGACTATCAGATAGGTCTACTGCTAAAGCTATTTGGGATCATTTGGAAACAATGAATGAAGGAGATTCCATAGTCAAAATTGCAAAACTTGAAAGCTTTCGAGTCAGGTATGAACATCTGAAAATGGAAGAAGATGAAAGGATTTTTTCTTTTATGGAAAGAGTAAATGAAATTCTTTTGGGTATTAAATATTGTGGAGGAACCTTAAGTGAGGATGAAATTGTTTCAAAAGTTTTAAGAGGATTGCCACCAGCATACAAAATGAAGGTTACTGCTATAAATGAGTTAAGAACAATGCCTAATACATCAGTTACTAGGGATACATTGATTGGGAAACTTTCAACTTTTGAAATTGAAGAATTTGGTCCTATTGCTACTATAAAGACAGATTTGGTCTTTAAAGCATCAACATCATCTACTCCATCATTTGACAAATCTGATTGGAAAGCCTTTTATGCAAGAGAACTTGAAGAAAGTAGGAAAGAAAATGAAGAACTTGAAGCACTATTTGCAAGGAAAATGCCTAAAGGTCCAGTTGGAAGTGAGTATGAAGGTAAAGCACCCTTTAAATATTTTAACTACAATAAGATTGGTCATATGGCTTCAAGATGCCTTGATAGACATGCTAGACTAAGAGAAGAAGCTAGAAGAACATACAAGCCTAATCTTGAATATCAGAGATACAAATTTAAGAAGAATAAAGACAAATCTTGTTATATTGTTGATGAAGGTGTGACTGATGATTTTGATGAGGATCGAATAGACAATGGATGGGTTTTTGTTGATATAACAAAAGATCAACTGGCACCTACTGCTCAACTAGTAGTACAGGCCCTGGCAGCTAAAGTTGAAGTAAAAGATGAATGTATCATTGATTTAGGATGCTCACATCATATGATAGGAGACAAAGGTAAATTCTTGAACTTTCAAGAATACAATGGCAGCTTAGTAAGATTTGGAGATGGCAAAGCTTGTTCAGTCAAATGTAAGGGTTCAATATCTCTTGATGGTAAGCATAACACTGACAATGTCTACTATGTTGAAGGATTAAAGCATAATCTTTTGAGTGTTGGTCAATTAGTTGAGAAAGGATTTCAGTTACAATTTAAAAATGGAAAATGTAAAATCATGAATAGAACTAGTTTGGAAATTGCAACTGGTAATCAGACTAGAGGTAATATCTTTCATTTGAATAATAGTGAAAATACATGCTTAATTGCACATATAGATGAAAGTTGGTTATGGCACAAGAGACTCTATCATGTAAACTTTGATTGCATGGTAAAAATTAGTACTACTAAGGTAGTTAGAGATTTACCTAAAATTGCCAAACCTCAGAATACAGTATGTAAGGAATGTCAATTTGGAAAACAAGTTATAGCTAGTTTCAAAAGTATTCTAGAAAAATCAAATAATGCTCTTGATTTGATTCACACTGATTTATGTGGTCCAGCTAGAACTAAAAGTTTACAAGGTGATAGATATTTCATGCTAATTATTGATGACTATTCTAGAATGTGTTGGGTTACTTTTCTCAGAGAAAAATTAGAAGCACTTGGAAAGTTCAAACTATTCAAAGCAATGGTTGAAAATGAAATCGGTAAGAAAATCAAAAGTTTAAGATCAAATCAAGGAGGTGAATTTACATCTAGGGATTTTAATACATTCTGTGAAGTGAATGGAATCAAAAGACAACTATCAACACCTCGAACACCACAACAAAATGGAGTTGTTCAAAGGGAAAACAAAACTATCTTGGATGCAGCAAGAAGTATGTTATCAGAAGCAAATTTACCACATGTATATTAGAGAGAAGCAGTCAACACAGCGGTCTATACATTTAACAAATTTCACATCAAAGGTGAAGCCAGTAAGACCCCTCATGAACTATGGTTTGGTAATACTTCTACTCTTAAGTATTTCAGAATTTTTGGAAGTAAATGTTATATCAGAAGAGATGAGTATATTGGCAAATTTGATCCTAGAAGTGATGAAGGAATATTTCTTGGTTATTCATCTAAGAGAAAAGCATATAGATGTTTTAACAAAAGATTGTAGAAAATTGTTGAGAGTACAAATGTAAAGATTGATGAACAATTCAAAGGAACTTCATGGTATATAGACTCTGAACCGGCAATAGAAATTTTGACAAATGAACCTACTCTAAATCCACCGGTATAGAATGAAGATCCAGTTACCCTGGTACCATCTAAGGATTCCACAGTAATTGAGGAACACCAACAAACTAAGACACCCCGGTATGTAAGATTGAATCATTCTTAAGATCAGATAATTGGAAACAAGTTTAAAGGAGTTATGACAAGAGGAAGATTGGAAAATGAAGAGGTATTGTAGACACTCAAAAACTGTCATGTCTAATTAAATAAATATTTTATTTATTTAATTATCTAAGCCTAATTCTTCTATTAATTAAATAAATTTTTATTTATTTAATTAATTCATTTATCCTCTTCTAGCCTTATTTCTCATTTAAATAAATACATTTATTTATTTAAGTTATCCCTTTTCCTAAATTAAATAAATATTTTATTTATTTAATTGTCCTACTTCTTCTATTAATTAAATAAATCTTTATTTATTTAATTAATTCATTATCTTTTTCTACACATGACACATGTCATTCATCTCTTATTTCCTACACTACCTACCCCTTTCATTATTTTGGTATTTCTTATACCTACCCTCTAATCCTAGCTGACCTCTCTTTTTACACCTCTCAATCTTAACCCTCCATTTCTTATTGTGTCTTCTATTTAAGAAGATGCTTTCTTCATTGTCAAACCCTAATGACTAATAACACATGCTAATGATCTTTCATGCAACTTGGCTACACTACAATTCCACTTGCAACCACATTCCGTTCTTTATTGAGCTCTTGTGCATACAAAAATCTGAGAGCAAGCATATCAAACAAGATCAATGGAGATAGGAAGAATGGAGATCAAAACCCTATTGGACATGTGATGGTATAATCTTTGTGATTTTGAGTTATTTGCATTGTCTTAGGTTATCTTCATATGTTATGGTGGATCTTTGTTCATTGTTAGGCTAGGGTTTATTGGTTGAATTCATTTTAGCCTTTCAATATTGTTATCATTGTTATCCATTTTCACCATATACATTTTGGTACTCACCGGCTCTCCTGCATCTGCTGGTCGCTGGAATCGGTGAACATGGTCAAATCTATGAACCAAAGCCATCACTGCTGACTATTGCTACTTTATTTTCGCTTTGCACTATGCTCTTGTGACGGTGTAGATGACAATGAGGATGTATTTTCCCCCGTGGTCTATCTTATAGATTGCCCTAGCTCTCATTTCCCGAGTCAGTCTTCCATATCCTGTGACTTTGTCACTTTATCTGATCAGTCCATTCTATCCCGTTTTTCTTATCGAGAGATTGTCTGCAATCTTTTCAGACATTTTCATCCAATCTCTCGAGGGGGCATATAATTCCCATCTAGGGGCAACTCTGTATCAGTTCATCTTATTTTCTTTGAAACAACGCGACAAGCCGCATTGTCTCAAAGAGGGGCAAAATGTAGACACTCAAAATTGTCATGTCTAATTAAATAAATATTTTATTTATTTAATTATCTAAGCCTAATTCTTCTATCCAATCGACAGTATATGTTCATCATAGAACTGTCGATTTGACCTAGAAGATGCAAATTCATACTTTTCAAACGCAAATGCACCTACATGACATAAACGTGCATTTATTACATTACCTAGCATGCATTAATGACAACAATTAAATGTGTCAAAGTACAAGGAGGTTTGGTGGTACTTACCGGCTCTCCTGCCTCTGCTGGCCTCTGAAATCGACGAACACGGTCGAATCTATGCACAAAAGCCATCACTGCTGACTGCTGCTGCTCTTTTCTTGTTCTGCACTATGATCTTCTAAGGGTGTGGATGACAATGAGGATGTCTTTTGCCCGTGGCCTATCTTATAGCCTACCCTAGCCCTCGCCTTCATTTCCCAAGTCAGTCTTCTTCATCCCGTGACTTTGTCACTTTATTCGCTCAACCCATTCTATCCCATCTTTCTTATCGAGAGATTGTCTGCAATCTTTTCAGACATTTTCATCCAATCTCTCGAGGGGGCATATAACTCCCATCCTGGGGCAACTTTGTATCAGTTCATCTTATCTTCTTTGAAACAACGTGACAAGCCGCATTGTCTCAAAGAGGGGCAAAATGTAGACACTCAAAAACTGTCATGTCTAATTAAATAAATATTTTATTTATTTAATTATCTAAGCCTAATTCTTCTATTAATTAAATAAATTTTTATTTATTTAATTAATTCATTTATCCTCTTCTAGCCTTATTTCTCATTTAAATAAATACATTTATTTATTTAAGTTATCCCTTTTCCTAAATTAAATAAATATTTTATTTATTTAATTGTCCTACTTCTTCTATTAATTAAATAAATCTTTATTTATTTAATTAATTCATTATCTTTTTCTACACATGACACATGTCATTCATCTCTTATTTCCTACACTACCTACCCCTTTCATTATTTTGGTATTTCTTATAACTACCCTCTAATCCTAGCCGACCTCTCTTTTTACACCTCTCAATCTTAACCCTCCATTTCTTATTGTGTCTTCTATTTAAGAAGATGCTTTCTTCATTGTCAAACCCTAATGACTAATAACACATGCTAATGATCTTTCATGCAACTTGGCTACACTACAATTCCACTTGCAACCACATTCCGTTCTTTATTGAGCTCTTGTGCATACAAAAATCTGAGAGCAAGCATATCAAACAAGATCAATGGAGATAGGAAGAATGGAGATCAAAACCCTATTGGACATGTGATGGTATAATCTTTGTGATTTTGAGTTATTTGCATTGTCTTAGGTTATCTTCATATGTTATGGTGGATCTTTGTTCATTGTTAGGCTAGGGTTTAGTGGTTGAAGTCATTTTAGCCTTTCAATATTGTTATCATTGTTATCCATTTTCACCATATACATTTTGGCACGCCCGGTGGGACTCTTGTCCCTTTGCATTTAACATTTTTGTTGCAGATTTTGCATTTTTAAAGTTGCAGATCGGACGATTTCGACGACATTTTAGGGTTTTTTCCGCGTTTGCGAGTGTTCGGATCGCGTTTTTGTGTTTCAGAAGCGTCTGTGATATCATGAATCGCGCCTGTGTTTTTGCCAGATTTTTATTTTTGCAGGTTTCTGGAATCGCGTCTGAGAATTTTAATTGCGTCTGTGACTGCTCTTATCGCGTCTGTGTTCGGGAGTTGCGTCTGTGACCTTTGATCGCGTCTGTGAACTACAGAACCACGTCTGTGTAGTTCAGACGCGTCTGTGTCTGGTATAAAGGCGTCTGTGCTTTCTGTTTTGCAAATTTTTCAAGTTTCTTTGATTCGGGTTTTCGGATTTTGTACTTAGGGTTTCAGATCTGGTTTATTTTCGGCTAACCTTTGCAGATCTAGCTAACCTGGTTTGTGTAGCTTGCTTTGGAGGTGAATACGTTTTTGTTGAAGGCCCCTTTTCACAAAGTCTTTTTGGGTTTTCTAAAATTTACCTAACTTGTGTGCTTGCAGGAAGGGGTTATCATTTGAAACAACCCAAACTACTAACAATTTTGTTGCAGGGCCTTAGCTAGGGTTTTGTAATTTTTATTGTGTGCCTTGTTTTCATAGCTTAGCAAACACTTCAATTGGTGCACTAAAATTGAATCATTGTCTTTTGTGTCTTGAGCAATAGGCTCTTTTTGTTTACTCTTTAGAGGGCCTGTCTTCCCGTGTGGTCATTAGGACTACTAGTGAGAAGAGAACGACCCAAGTGGTAGCGAGGAAAACCCACCTCATCCAAACCACTATAATCAAATGTATTCATGGTGAAAACTATGAATAACGTGTGCTGATTAGTTCATACCGACACTATGTCTCCCCATAAACCCGTTTGATCAAATTTATTTGATCATTTGTAGGGCGTAACCCCTACCGGCTGGGAGCCTTCTGTATTTACAAAGCTGAAAGTGCTGCATGTATGGCCACACGAGCGGATGCCCTTACTAGCACCTCTTTGTTTTAGATGCCCAAATCCTTCTAGTTGTTGAGGCAGGAGGTCGGACCTCTGGTAGCGGCCCACACACATACGGTTCTTAGTAGAGATACAAAGTTCGCCATGGGGAGTTTTCATGGGGACTGATGCTTGGCTGACCCGAGAAGTGAGTGCCGAGGGTGGAGCCAGTGAGGTCAAGCATCTAAGTATCCGCTTTGAATAGCGTAGCCTCGGGGGTAAAACCCTATGTGGGATCAACAACTATTGTCTTGGCCAGCCCTAAGATTTGTGCTTGTCTTATGCTAAACATTCAAACAATCAAGACAAAACAGCAAAACATTGTGTCTTTTGTGTCTTCAAGTGTATGCAAAAACTTTTTACATCAAACAACACACTTTTTGGAGTCTAAACAGTCTGAAAACATTGAGTCATCAACATTGTGTCCTCTTGTCACGAAAAACAGTCGAACAATCAGATTTGGTCAAACAAAACAAATTCACAGATAGGAAAGATTGCACTAAGGTTACAGAAACGCGTCTGTGTCTGTTCAAACCGCGTCTGTGTCGGATAAACGCGTCTATGAAGTACAGAATAGCGTCTATGTTTTTATCAGTGTCTGTGTCGAACAGAGACACGTCTGTGTTTGGGAATCGCGTCTGTGAATTATACAGGCGCGTCTGTGTCCACAATTGCAAAAAAAAAAAAAAAACTGTTACAGTCTAGGCAAACATCAATAGGAAAATCTCAGAATCACGTCTGCGTCAAACAGAGTAGCGACTGTGTCTTAAAACCACGTCTGTGAAGTATATAGAGGCGTCTGTGTCAGGATTTGAAAAATTTCACAGTCCAACCAACAAAAGAAATCAGTTTCGGCATACTTGAGCTTCCTAGGTTGTCTCTTCAGATTTCATCTAGCATTCAGCCTGTTCTAAGGTCTCACATAGTCCATCATTGCTTCACATCTCATTTTACATTCATACTTGTCTAAACTTGAGTCAAACGGTCACTTGCTTGTCCTCATCATACTTTGTCAACACACTACATACTACTACACTTTGCTAAGTGGTCCCTCATCAAGGTTTCTTACCTTTGGGTCTCATTTGGTCTTACTTAGAGTCAAGGTCAGCTTACCTCATCAAGAGAAACTATCCTCTCTTTGGAAGTCACACCTACTCTACTACTTACTTACTTGGTCTTACACTTTGGACATTACAAGTACACCCAAGATTCATTTACACTCCATACAACTCTTGGTCTTCCATAATTTTTTCATTTTTCATCTAGTCTCTCACATATTGGTCAAACACCTAGTTCATGGTTGAAACCCGCCTTCAAAAATCTAGGAGAATAGCTAAAGAAGCTCAAGAATCCGCAAACATGAGTTCTTATGAGTATGACAATGATCTATTCTACAATCCTGAGCACACTACATTACCAGACATGAATGTTTATAGAAACAATCCAAATGTGGAAAGCGCAAACACTATAAACAACAATGCTACGCACAATGACAATGTTGACAATTCTTCAATACTATCAGCAGACATACAAGAATCTATAATGGATCCTCAATTCAATAGATTGGTTGAAGAGATAATGAGGAGAGATCGTCAATACTTTTTAAACATGATGGCACAAAGTGGAGCTAAAATACCGCATGATTTTGACTTATCTCAACTTATGGAAAGTCGACCTTCACAACAAGCTCAACCCAACATGGATCAAAGGAGACCAAATAGTGGAGGAAATAGAGGACCGAATATGATGCCTGAGTCACCATCAGTTCTGCTTCAAAAACTGGCAATCCCACATACACAAGCTCAAACATATGATACTTACATTCAAAGACCATCATGGAGGCCCTATGCTCAAACACATGCTCAAGATATGGGTCAATCAAGACAAGTGGATACTCAAGGACATCCTCAAAATTTTGACACAAGGAGACCTCATGTCAAAATTGGGGGCAACACAATGGAAAATGAAAGACCTATTGAATATGGTTTATATACACAAAACAGATATGGGGTCCCTCAACAAGAAGTTATGCCAAGTGCTCCATATATGCCACATCAATATAGACCTCCATATGGACATGTCTACGATCAGTATCATCCATACATGCAACAAGTTCCTCCTCAAATGGGTGTTACAAACATGGGGTATGCTACAAGAAATCAATCTCCTCCCAAAAATAATTTGGAGCAACAAATTAGAGATCTACAAAAGAAAGTGGAGGACATGAGTACATCCAAACCTACATACACTATGAGAGATATATGCCCTTATCCCTTCGATAAGAGCATTCCAATGCCTCCATTTCCTCCGCACTTTGTAACACCAAAATTTGACAAATATAGAGGGAGAGGAGACCCCAAGGCACATATAAGACAATTCTTCACAGCTTGCATTGAGGTAGCGATAGAAGAAACATACTTGATGAGGTTGTTCCCACAGAGCTTAGGTGACCAAGCTATGGAATGGTTTTCTCAATTACCTCCCGGTATTAAGTCATGGGGCGACTTAGCAGAGGCATTCATTCAGCATTTCTCTTACAACATTGAAACAGATGTCTCAGTTACTACCTTGTGCAATACGAAACAAAAGGAAGGAGAATCTTTCGCAACATTCTTACAGAGATGGAGAAACTTAGCTAGCAGATGCTCTTGTGAGATCCCGCAAAAACAAATGGTGGAGATGTTCACACAAAACGTTAACAAGGCTATTGGCTATGATCTCAGGAAAGCTTGTTTGTCTACATTCAAGGATGTCATTGAAAAGGGCCTAGCAATAGAAAAAGTCTTAATTGAACAAGGAGTTATCAAGCTATTCAAAGAAAACAAAGAGGACTTCAAAGGAAAGGACAAACCAAAATTTTGGAACAAGAACAAGAATACAGTTAATGATGGTGTTGTTGATGCCAACACAGTGAGACCAAAGTTCATCTTTTCTGGATCAAGTTCTACCAACAATCAAGTGAACAATCAAACAACTTCAAAACCACGAAGGAAGTACACTCCATTGGGAGAACCACTTGAATCAGTATTCAAAAAGCTTGTAGCAAACAAAGTGATCATAGTCCTAGATTTTCCTCCATATGAACCAAAGGTAAAACCGAATTGGTGGAATGATGATGAGTTTTGTGAGTTTCATAAGAGCAAGGGTCACAAGACAGGTAATTGCCATCGATTGAAAAACATTGTACAAGATCTCATTGACAGAGGGGATATAGAGATTGAAGGACATTCATCTAATCAAGAGCATGAGGTGTTTAAGGAACCATTCCCAAAACATGACAAAGGAAAAGGCAAAGTCACAGATGATCAAGCCAATTACACCAAAGCACCTTACAATTATGATTCTACCATCAATCACATCTCAATGGACAATCATATCTCTACCATTACTATCAAAAATAAAAATCCTGAGAATCCTCCTCAGCGACCTAAAATTGTCCTAAAGGGTGTGGGATCTTCATCCGAAGCTACCTCCGAATGTCATGTTACAACCCATCAAGGTAAGATTACATTGCCAGGTGCCTCCACTAAGAATACCAATCCTTTATCAATCAAGCCTGAGTACGACCTTGTAGAACAATTAGGGAAAACACCCGCACTCATCTCTATTCTTGAGCTCTTACGTATATCTCCTGCACATAAAGCTATCCTTGATAAAACCTTGAGAGATACTGCTGTCCCTACTGATCTGAACGTGGACCAGTTTCAAGCCATGGTGGGATACTTATCTATTGCACACTCCCTCACATTCACAGAAGCCAATGATGCCTCCATAAGTTAGCCTCATAATGCACCTCTACACATTGAAGCCTTCATACATAAACACCGAATAAAATGAGTCCTGATAGATCGAGGAGCAGGTCTTAATATTTGTACATTGAGCACCATCAGACAATTGGGATATTCTGACAAAGCTGTGAAATCTACAAACCAAATCACTATTAAGGCTTATGATGATGAAGAGCGCTCGTCCAAGGGCACGGTCATCTTACCACTAAGAATAGGACCAGTCACAAAGGACGTGGTTTTTCAAGTCCTGGATCTAGACCTCACGTATAACATATTGCTAGGACGTCCGTGGATTCATGAAATGAGGGCAGTCCCATCAACATACCACCAATGCATTAAGTTTCCTCATAATGGAGTCGAGGTAACGGTCAATGGTGATCCAAATCCATTCATATATTGTAATAACTTGAGATCACATATTGAGACTATCATTCCCAGCAATCGTGAGGCTACTCCTTCTTCAGCATATATTGATCCTGAGTCATTAAAGCCCTCGACATCCAAACAAGGTGAACTTAGAGCCAAGTTTCAAGACAAAGGCATGGGAGAATACACTCTGAATCAAACAATGTTCTTACGACAAGTCATGAACTCCCCCAAGGAATATGGGAGGCCACATCCTAATAAGCAAATCTCCATCATGCTACTCAAATGGGATCCTATCGTCTTTCAAAAATGGGGCGAACTAGAGGAAGAAAATTTATATAAAATGCTATATAAGGACGCTGAAGAGGATACACATGATCAAATTATAATACCCTATGAGAACTATGGCAAAGGTTTCAAAATTCTGCAAAGATTCGGGTATGATGGAAAAAGTCCTCTTGGACTACGCAAAGAAGGTGTCATGGAGCCTTTACAACCTGAGCTAACTACAAGAAGGGAACGCTCCAAGGGGCTTGGTTTTCTAAATCCCAAGATTCAAAATAAAAGAACAAAACAGATATGGTGAGTCAAAGTGGCTGAAGTTCAACAAGAAGATGACTATTCTACAGATTCCAACGAATGGGAATGGGGTTCAGACAAATCCTCCAGCGACTATGAGCTCAACGAGACATTTAGAGAGCCAGAGGAAACTACAGAGGAGGAGGAGTTTTACAAGAAATTCAGAGTTGGTCAAGAACCGACCCATAAGGATCCCGCACAGTCGATGTTTCAAAGCCCTAGGTCAAGATCACATAGGATGAGGACACCTGTCCCTGAGGGTGCTACTAGTGATGATAATTTGGACTCACTCACGATCGAAACTGATGAGGAGAGTGCCATTGACGACCTCGATGACTATCTGGACATACCTGAATATAACCACATCTTCACTATTAGCCTTGCGGACTCTAAAAACACTAAAGACCTTCCCCTCGTTCACCCCCAACTCATTGACTGGGATCAGGATGGACCAGCACAGCTTGATACATTTCAAAATGACGAAGCTATTGTCGATTATCTTGGCATTCGCGATGATCTTCCTCTTGGAGACCATAAAGCAGGATATGCCATAGAGCTTAATAACATGGCATACTTTGGTGAGGGTGTCAGGCCTTCTAGTCGCAAAAATGTGAAAATAAAAACAAAACAAGGGTCTTATGGCGAAAACCACACTGTGGCGCTATCTGACTCTAAAAAAGTAAAAAGAAAGGACGTATCTGAGGGTGAAAACCTCTCTGAGGCGCCCGAAGATGGAAGGCTTGACATTCTCCTAGCATCATACGAGGAAAAATCATCCATGTTGGTAGAGGAGACTATAAAGACAAACATTGGTACAACAGAGGTTCCACATAACATATTTTTGGCTCAATCATTGACAGAGGCCGAGAAAGCAAGATTCATAAGCTTCTTTAAGGAACGACAAGTCAACTTCGCATGGTCTTATGCTGATATGCCTGGACTAGACCTGGATTTAGTAATGCATCATTTAACAGTCAAACCGGGGGCAAAACCAGTAAAGCAAAAATTGAGGAAAATGCATCCACAAGTGGCATTATTAGTCAAGGCAGAGCTGGAGAAATTACTGGATGTCGGATTCATACATCCAATTGATTATCCCGAATGGATTTCCAACTTAGTACCTATTAGAAAACCAAATCGCAGCATCCGAATATGTACAGACTTTAGGGATATCAACAAGGCTTGTCCAAAGGACGATTTCCCATTACCAGACATTGATTTAATTATTGATCTCACAGCAGGCCATGAGATGTTATCCTTAATGGACAGATTTTTTGGATATAATCAAATCAGGATAGCACCCGAAGATCAACATAAAACATCATTTACTTGTCCATGGGGAACCTTCTGCTAGAATGTCATGCCCTTTGGGCTGAAAAATGCAGGTGCCACGTATCAACGAGCTATGACTACTATCTTCCACGATCTCATGCACATAACCGTGGAAGATTATGTCGACGATCTTTTGGTTAAATCAATAGACAGAAATACACACTTGGACATACTTTCAGTCGCTTTTGATCGGTTGGAAAAGTACAAGGTAAGACTAAATCCTAAGAAATGTGTCTTTGGAGTAACCTCCAGGAAGCTCCTAGGATTCATTGTGTCTAAAAGAGGAATAGAAGCTGATCCAGCAAAAGTTAAGGCTATCTTGGACATGCCGCCACCCAAGAATATCAGTCAACTTCGGTCTTTACAAGGGAGACTCCAATCCATACGAAGATTCATAGCACAACTTGCGGATAAGTGTAACCCTTTCCAGCACCTACTACACAAAAACATCAAGTTCAAATGGGATGAGAACTGTCAACAGGCTTTTCAGGCGCTCAAAGACTATCTTTTGAACTCGCCAGTTTTGATGCCACCAATTCCAGATCAACCATTGCTACTTTACATATCAGCTACTCCAACAGCACTGGGGGCACTCCTAGCACAACAAATACCTGACGGCAAGGAAAAAGCGGTCTACTATATCAGTTGCACATTGGTGGGATATGAGCTGAACTACATACCAATTGAGCGTGCATGTCTCACTGTGGTCTTTGCTTCAAAAAAATTACGACATTATATGCTCACTCACAAGACTAGGTTGATTGCCAGAATTGATCCACTAAAATATCTTCTCAACAAAGCTACACTTACTGGGTAGCTAGCCAAGTGGGTAATGATCTTGAGTGAATTCGACATTGAATACGTGGACAGAAAAGCTATAAAAGGACAAGCAATTGTAGATCAATTGGCAGATGCTCCCATGATAGATGATGTTCCTCTATAGTCAGAATTTCCAGATGAGTCCATTCTAACGATATCACCTGCAAAGCCATGGCAACTATACTTTGACGACTCATACACACAGCATGGGGCAGGAGCGGGTATACTCTTTATAAATCCTCAAGGCGATTCTATACCAAAGTCATACCGCTTATCATTTCCTTGCACCAACAATATAGTGGAATACGAGGCATTAACAACTGGGCTAAGAATTGCAGTTCAGTGGAAGATCCAAGAGCTTCATGTTTTTGGGGATTCTCAACTGGTCATCCGTCAAGTAACTGATGATTATCAAACAAAAGATGAAAAGCTAATGCCTTACAAACAAATGGTAGATGATCTGAAATAGTACTTTGCAAAGATAGAGTTTGAGCAGATACCAAGAGAACAGAATCGTGTTGCTGATGCCATGGCTACAATTGCTTCGCTCATTGATCTACTGCAAAATGAGACCTGCTATGAGTTCCTGGTAGACAATCTACTGATTCCTTCATATGAGATCACTCCTATGGAAATGATATGTGTTGTTGGTTCTGAATCCCAGTTATATGGTTTCGTATTCACATACCTTCGCGACAATATCTTACCTCCCGATCTATCAAACAACCAACGCTGCACTTTCATTCGCCAATCCTCCCGATACGTTATCCTAGCTGATATCCTATACCGACGAGGTCTAGATGGCACCCTTCTTAGATGTTTAGAGAGTGACGAAGCTCAGATTGCGTTACGAGAAGTGCACGAAGGGATATGTGGTCCACATACTAGTGGTCCTACCTTGGCCAAGAAACTCATCAGGACTGGATACTACTGGCCT
Source organism: Cryptomeria japonica (assembly GCF_030272615.1). Taxonomy (NCBI): domain Eukaryota; kingdom Viridiplantae; phylum Streptophyta; class Pinopsida; order Cupressales; family Cupressaceae; genus Cryptomeria; species Cryptomeria japonica. Next base: position 464,830,563 of record NC_081410.1, on the reverse strand, counting down.
ACTATGGAAAAAGATGCATATCAATTTGTCAAGAAGTGTAAGCAGTGTCAAATTCATGGAGACCTCATACATGTACCAGCACAGGAACTACAACCACTTGCATCTCCTTGGCCCTTTTGTCAATGGGGACTCAATCTCATAGGCAAGATTCACCCTCCTTCCAATGGACATAAATTCATTATTACAGCCACAGAGTATTTCACAAAGTGGATTTAAGCCGTGCCTCTCACACAAGTTACTGGGAAACAAATTGCTACTTTCATTCTGAACTACATCATTTGCCGATATGGGATCCCTACTTCCATTATTGCCGATAACGGGTGTCCTTTCAAGAATCAAGATGTTCGTGAACTCTGTGAGCGCTTCCATATCTCTCATCATTTCTCCACACCATACTACCCCCAAGGTAATGGCCAAGCTGAGGCGTCTAACAAAACAATTCTTAAAATCCTTAAAAAGACAGTCGACGATGCTGGTCGTAACTGGCATGTCCAACTCAATCCTGCACTTTGGGCCTACCGCACAAGTGTCCGCACACCTATAGGAGCTACACCCTACTCACTTGTTTACGGCTCTGAAGCCATCTTTCCTATTGAGGTCGAGTTACCTTCTTTACGAGTCTCCTTGAGAAACGTAATCAATGATGAAGACTACAGGGTCTCTCGCTTACAAGAACTAGAACTGCTGGAGGAACGAAGGCACACTGCTTTTAACCATCTCAAGGCTTACCAACAACGAATGAGTCGTAGCTACAATCACAAAGTTAAGCCTCGCACATTTGAGGTAGGTGACTTAGTACTCAGAGAGAACCCCAAAAATCAGCAAGACAGAGATAAAAAGGGCAAATTTGAACCCAACTGGCTTGGTCCTTACATCATCACAGCAGTATATGGATCTGGGGCATATCAGCTCTCAACTACAGAAGGTGAACCCTTGGAGGATCCTATCAATAGCATGCACCTTCGCAGGTTCTACACATAAGCTCTTCGGAACATCCTAATTCAAAAATACAAAAAAAATCAAAAACATTGCAAAAATACAAAAAAATTATAAAACAAAAAAATCGTTACTTGGTGAAAACCTGGCAAACAGGCGCCTTGTGACAACAAAAAAATTGAAAAAATCGAGAAAAGTAAAGAGAAATAATTTCGTCCAACGGTGAAAACCACTTCGGTGGCGCCCTGGGCAAGTACCATGGTGAAAACTGGGTCACCAGCACCATGCGTAGAGACATTGCTCCTCTCTCCTTCAGGCTTCTCTTTCATCCTTTCACTTTGCACACACTCACAACCTATTCACTCACAATAAACTTACCCATTCCCATCATGGCTTGTTATTGATCTACCCAAGATTGGTTAGCCATCCATAACCCCCCTTTTTCACTCCCTTTCCATCCATAATAAATCGGCTCCTATCTGTGGCTAAGGCAAATCCTACATCTAGTAATGGGTGTGGAACTGAGAACATCACATGTTTCGAGGAGTACAGTTTCTTCCAGCTTCCTTCAAGTCTATCCACGCACAATCCGCAATAAAGCAGCATTTGCATCGCCAGTCCACAATAAAGTTCCACCTTCTCTGCAATAAAGTATCAGTTTCATGGATTCAGTCAGTTTCAGATAAGACACAGCAGCAACAATGAGCTTCAACAAAATCAAATCTTTCAACAGACTCAGACAACATATGGTTCAGTGCTATCTATCCTTTTTGTGAAAGTGAACATAGTGACCACAATCGAATAAGACTTAAACAAGTGACAAGAGACACTAAACTTGAGGACTACAGTGGATGTTGGTGTCGAGTCTTGGTTTTCTTTTGATTTTATCTTTTTGGTGACATGTCTTTTAGCTTTTCCAGGATGTCTTTGACTAGAAAGGCGAGGATGGGGTATCGTCACCTATTTGCATTTGCTATCTGTGGATTGTCTTTTAGTAATGCTATGACTTGTCCAAGGATATGAGGACACTGTGAGTCTAGTATGAACCGGGGCATTCCTTGTTTGTGACTGTCTTATCTCCATGCAAACAGGTACAATGACTTTCTGGGTCGAACATATGCCTCGATTGTCATAACCTATTCTGCCATAATAAAGCTCAATGATGATAACGCACAAGAAGCTCTTTCACGTTCATATCTTCTGTCTTTCATCCCCCTTTCTTGATTGACTTCCATTGTCCTTCTCGAGTCCATGTATCCCGCTATCACATGACTGAGTATAATGACACACCAAAAACATTTGCATTTCATATAGCTACACCTACATCACCATATATAAGCATTTCACACATACATATAGATATCACAATTGCATCACATCCTGCATACAACACATGTTAGCACATCTCACATTTTCATTATGTAAATAATCATTTGCATTATCATATTCATTTGTATTACTTACATTCACATTTGCATCATGCATCACATATACAACATAAAAGAACAAAAATATATTGCATTGCATCATATAAGCATCCATATCATAAAACATATATCACATAATAACATTTCATCACATAAGGTACACATGCATATAGCTGCTGCAAAAATGGATCATCTCTCATATATAATCAAAAGTGTCATGATACAATGATGTCAAAAGAATCATATGGCTACAAAATCACCCGCAGGTGTCTACAATACAAAAATGGTACAATACTGATACATAGGGAGCCCTCTATGGCTATGATGAATTCCCTTCCTCGGAGCCGCCTGGCCTCGATGGAGTTTGAGCCCTAGAAGGACCCACCCCAAGATCAACTCTCCTAGCCCCTGTGTCCCCTGCAGTCACCCCTCGTGTCGTCCTATCCAGATAGCGGAACTCACTGATCACTCCTGCCAACACTATTGGTAGTGCTAATCCTGTCCATGTCATGGTATCCCATGCCACATGTCCCACCCTCATCCCTAGTCCTAGATCCTAGAAAACTCGTCTAAGGGCATCCCTGTCTCTGTCTTGATCGTATGGAATCAACTCCCGATCAATCGGTATCCGCATAATCCTATATACATCCTCCAAGGTGACTATCATCTCACCCATCGACAAATGCAAACTACAAGTCTCTGAGTGCCATCTCTCAGCCAGTGCAGTCAACAATCCCATGTTCACCCGAAACTCAGGCACATACAGAATGTATCTCAATCCCATAACCTCAATCGCAGCTCAGTCCTCGGCTATCAACTCAGGTCACAACCTCTGAGTCGATGGGAATCTCTCCCGTGACTCCAGCATCGGCAAGTACTCCTGCAGTCAAGCAAATCAAATCATGTCAGTCATAGTGGCATTCACTGTTTATCACAAAATGCTACTCGCTATCTAAATGCATATGGCTATCTACCCTAGTGACACTCACTGTTCATCACAAAGTGTTGCTATCTATCCTAGTAGTACTCCCTGTTCATCACAAAGTACTACGTGTGTGACACTCACTGTTCATCACAAAGTGTTACTCACATTTGCACTCCCTGTTCATCACAAAGTGCTGCTCATATTTTAGTACTCCCTGTTTATCACAAAGTACTTTATCTTGGTACTCATTGTTCATCACAAAGTGCCTTGATCTATCCTAGTCTTCCTAGAGGACCTGCTTGAGTGTATCCCCTCAGCAGCTTATCCAATCGATAGTATATGTTCATCATAGAACTGTCGATTTGACCTAGAAGATGCAAATTCATACTTTTCAAACACAAATGCACCTACATGACATAAACGTGCATTTATTACATTACCTAGCATGCACTAATGACAACAATTAAATGTGTCAAAGTACAAGGAGGTTTGGTGGTACTTACCGGCTCTCCTGCCTCTGCTGGCCTCTGAAATCGACGAACACGGTCGAATCTATGCACAAAAGCCATCACTGCTGACTGCTGCTGCTCTTTTCTTGTTCTGCACTATGATCTTCTAAGGGTGTGGATGACAATGAGGATGTCTTTTTCCCGTGGCCTATCTTATAGCCTACCCTAGCCCTCGCCTTCATTTCCCGAGTCAGTCTTCTTCATCCCGTGACTTTGTCACTTTATTCGCTCAACCCATTCTATCCCATCTTTCTTATCGAGAGATTGTCTGCAATCTTTTCAGACATTTTCATCCAATCTCTAGAGGGGGCATATAACTCCCATCCTGGGGCAACTTTGTATCAGTTCATCTTATCTTCTTTGAAACAACGCGACAAGCCGCATTGTCTCAAAGAGGGGCAAAATGTAGACACTCAAAAACTGTCATGTCTAATTAAATAAATATTTTATTTATTTAATTATCTAAGCCTAATTCTTCTATTAATTAAATAAATTTTTATTTATTTAATTAATTCATTTATCCTCTTCTAGCCTTATTTCTCATTTAAATAAATACATTTATTTATTTAAGTTATCCCTTTTCCTAAATTAAATAAATATTTTATTTATTTAATTGTCCTACTTCTTCTATTAATTAAATAAATCTTTATTTATTTAATTAATTCATTATCTTTTTCTACACATGACACATGTCATTCATCTCTTATTTCCTACACTACCTACCCCTTTCATTATTTTGGTATTTCTTATACCTACCCTCTAATCCTAGCCGACCTCTCTTTTTACACCTCTCAATCTTAACCCTCCATTTCTTATTGTGTCTTCTATTTAAGAAGATGCTTTCTTCATTGTCAAAACCTAATGACTAATAACACATGCTAATGATCTTTCATGCAACTTGGCTACACTACAATTCCACTTGCAACCACATTCCGTTCTTTATTGAGCTCTTGTGCATACAAAAATCTGAGAGCAAGCATATCAAACAAGATCAATGGAGATAGGAAGAATGGAGATCAAAACCCTATTGGACATGTGATGGTATAATCTTTGTGATTTTGAGTTATTTGCATTGTCTTAGGTTATCTTCATATGTTATGGTGGATCTTTGTTCATTGTTAGGCTAGGGTTTAGTGGTTGAATTCATTTTAGCCTTTCAATATTGTTATCATTGTTATCCATTTTCACCATATACAGGTATATCTTATTTCTTAAATTGAACCATCATCTATTAATGAGGCATGTGAAGATAAATTTTGGATTAAAGGTATGGAAGAAGAATTAGAAAAGATTGAGTAAAACAACACTTGGACATTAGTTCCCCGGCCTAAAGATAAAAATGTAATTGGAACCAAATGGGTATTTAGAAACAAACTTAATGAAGATGGTAAGGTTGTTAGAAATAAAGAAAGACTAGTGTGTAAGGTATATTCTCAAAAAGAAGGAGTTGATTACAATGAAACATTTGCACTAGTAGCTAAAATTGAGGCAGTCAGATTATTTTTGGCTTTTGCAGCACACAAGAACTACAAAGTTTATCAAATGGATATTAAATGTGCATTTTTGAATGGAGATCTTGAAGAGGAAGTATACATTGAAAAACCTGATGGATTTTCTTTGATAGATGACAATGCTATGGTATGCAGGTTAAGAAAAGCTCTGTATGGACTAAAACAAGCCCCAAGAGCTTGGTATGCAAGATTGGATAAGTATCTTTTAAAGATTGGTTTTACTAAAGGAAATGCAGACAACAATTTATATTACAAAATAACTAATGATGACATCTTGATTATAGAAGTATTTGTTGATGATATAATCTTTGGAGGAGAAGATGGATTATGTAAGGAATTTTCTATTAAAATGTAGCTAGAATTTGAAATGTCTTGATTGGAGAAATAAAATTCTTTTTCAGATTGTAGATTTCACAAACTGATAAAGGTATATTCTTGAGTCATTCCAAATACTTAAAAGAGTTACTAAAGAAATTTGGGATGGAGAACTCTAAACCGGTAAGCACACCTATGACAACAAATGACAAATTATCACAAATGGATGAATCTACACCTGTTAATCCAACTAGATACAAATATATGATAGGAGGTTTACTATATTTTACACAAACTAGACTTGATATTATGAATGCAGTATGTATTGTTTCAAGATTTCAAAGTAATCCTAGAGAAAATCATGAATCAGCAGTAAAAAGGATCTTTTGGTACTTACAAGGCACTATAAATCTTGGATTATGGTATCCTAGAGATGAAAACTTTGAATTATGTGCATACATAGAGGCAAATTGGGCAGGAGATATGGATGATAGAAAAAGCACCATCGGTGGAGCATTCTTTCTTGGAAACAGACTAGTTTCTTGGTTGAGTAAGAAACAGAGTTGTACATCTTTATCAATAGTAGAATTAGAATATGTTGTAGCAGCAACTAACTATACGCAGGTACTATGGCTTAAGCAAATGTTGAAAGACATAAAGGTAAAATGCAAAGAACCTATTACTATCTATTGTGATAACACTGTAGCAATTGATATATCTAAGAATCCAGTATTACATTCTAAAACCAAACATGTTTCTATCAAATTGAATTTTCTAAGGGAAAAAGTTGAAGCAAAGGAGATAAAACTGTCTTATGTGAATACTAAAGAGCAGATTGTAGATATTTTCACTAAACCTTTGCCTAAGGAGACTTTTGAATATCTCAGAGATCAGCTTGGAGTCATACCACCACTGGTACAGACTTAGATAGTTGATGATTGTCATCAACCGGTAGAATTAATAGAGTAATCTTTTATTCCGGTCTTTGATGAGGAAGCTACTTATCAGGGGGAGTAGTTGGTATATTGAACTGATTGTTATTTTGTATATGACTTTGGCATTTTCTCTCAAAGGGGGAAAGATATATATGGAAAAACACATGTTCTTTTGGAGAGATTGGTATGAAAAACACAGGTTGCTCCTAGGGGGAGAGATTGTTACTTAGGAGAGATTATTACTTTCTGGTTATAATCTTTTTGGAGATTGTTGGTTTTTGATACTTGGCATTTCTGTTTTGGCACTTTGATGGTTTTTCCATCTTGTGTTGCCATCAATGCCAAAGGGGGAGATTGTTGGTATTTTGGTATGGTTTTGTCATTGATGTCAACACCTACTAAAACACTAGTACTTTGAAGATCCAGCAACATTCACCAACAAGCAATTAACTATTGCACAGTTACTGGTATATGGCACACCGGCAAGATATAATGATCATCGGCACTTGGAATGGCATGGAAGACACATGGTTATGTCGAAGACATCATTTGGACATCTTGTCTTAGAGTTTTGATCATTGGTATATTCATATTTCCATATTTTCTTTTACTGGCAAATAGATCCAGGGTTATCTAGGGTTACACCGACAGGTTTATCTTTTCTAGATCAACATGGCACGCTATGGAGATAATTAATTATTGTTGTAAATGCATTAAGCCAACATGTTCAATTGGTTATTGTATCAGATATTATATTGTTTGTAAAATATTTTTATTGTAATATCTTGTAGAGCCGACCTACTAAAAATGGTCTTAGGTTATGGTATAAATGTAAGATCTTATTTGTAAGATCAAATGTGGAATGCGAAAAAGGAGTGTGTGAAGGTATATGTAAGATTAAGCAGAGCTATATATGAAGACATCATTTGAAGGTGAAGCTAGGTTTTTGTGAAAGCATATTAGCATTACACCAGTACTGAATCCAACATATGAAGATGCTATTTTGTGCAGTATATTCTTATTGGATTTAACCATCCAACTGGAGTCAATGTGACTCCCATTTTGTGATTGAACAGTGAGCTCTAGGCTGTTGGCCTTTCTGCATGTGGAAACCCCATTTATGTATACTTACTATCTGTAGTAGTATCATCTGATTGTGGGTAGGGTTTCCAACTATGGTTTTTCCCCTTACAGGGTTTCCACATACAAATATTGGTGTTATGTGTTGTGGATGACTTTGTGTTTATGTTTCATGCATTAATCTTTACCGGTATAGCAATTAACTATTAAAACCATCTATCGACATACTTAACTGGTTTATCAGTATTAAGCATTAAGTTGGTTAAGTTGTTTTTCGTTTGAATTTATTTGACAATTGATTCACCCCCCCCCTCTCAATTGTCTCTGGGACCCAATAGATTAAGGGTGAGAAAAAGGGTACTTTCTGGTATGGCAACCTTGTTGTTTGTTTAATGCCTTTATTTCTAAATGAATTACCCGGGACCAATAAGATTCAATGGGCATTTGATATACTGGTAGCAAAAAAAATGAAAGATTCTATAAGGAATATGGGACAGGAAAAGGATAGGGACTCCATTATTTGGGGTTATTTCAAATCATTCCAGAAGCCAATGAATAAGAGAGAAAGAGTTCCAAAACATATTTTAGATAAGTACTCAATTGAAATCTATTTTATGGTAAAGAAGGATGAAACACTGATGGAGGCAGTACAACCAAGGAATATCTAGATAATAGAAATGGGCTATGAGGTAGATGTTGAGATCTTGGACTTATATGCCAAGACTCTTATTGATGCCCCAATAGATGAAGCAGAGAAAGCCTTTGGGACTGCTTATCTAAAAGAAACTAAAGTTGAAATTGGATTTAGTAAGAAGAAAAGGGAAGGAAAGATCAAGAAGGTTGGGGAAGCTATGCAAAAGATGTCCACTGAGATAAAGCAGATTATTGGACTAGCTAAAGGGTCATCTTTGGCAGTAGTGCAAGATTCATCAGCATCAACAACCAACAAGGGTGTAGTAAAGAGGAAGAAACCAAAGACTTATATTGCCCCTATTACATCTATTTCTAACACTGATGTTGTGCCCTCACAGATTCCTAAAATTTTCATCAAGATACCAAGGAAGAAGGTTGAGGAAGTAAATAAGAAGAAAGTGAAGGTTACCCCTTCAACGGCACTAAAGAAAATTTTGAAGGAGAGGAAGCCCACAAAGAAGAGGAAAGCGGTTAAGGAGTCTACTTCTACTCCTGACAAGAAGAAGAAATCAGATGTATATATTGCTCTAGAATCTGGTAAGAGTATTGAAATCGTTCCTCCTCTTTCAGTTGTTGAGCTGATTGATCAAATCACTAAAGATGGAATTTTGAGTAATATACAACATTACTATGTACATATGGATAATAAGGAGCAAATGGAGATAGAGGAATTGGTTTTTTTGTACTTAGATATATATAAGAAAGCACTTTTAGAAATTGAAAAACAAATACTAGAAGATTTGTATAGTAAGCTAGATGCTAGAAGGTTATCTGTGGTTGAAGAGGATAGACATATAAAGGTACAAGAATTGTTAATTGTTTGTGGTACTATAACTGATGAAGAGATGCAATAATGTTTAGAGGTTTCTAATAAATCAATTTTTTGAAGCAAATACTAGCATGTGAGTCTCATGGTAGGTAGAGTGAATGAGATAGTTAAGGAGACACATGAGGCTTGGGTAAAATTCTTTGTAGATAAACCAAGATTCTTTACATCACCAGAAGTCTCTCAAATGTCTAACACTCCAGATATCTTGGTAGATGATAAGGGGAAAGGTAAATTGGGAATGGATACACTGGTTTTGGATCATAAAATATTAGAAGACATATCTTTGGTAGAACCACTTGTACCTAATATAGAGATACCAATAGATAATATTGAAATTATACAGGGTAAGCATGATACACTGGAACAAATCATTCCGGATATAGAGGTTATTGATGTGGAAATAGAAAATAAGTAGGTTGAAGATACTAAACCTCTGACACCAAATGTACATACTGAGGAGGTTAAGGTTGAAAAGGTTATTGCACCAAGTGGTGAAGCCACCAGTGTAAGTCTTGATGTTGAATCTTCCCAAAATATTTTGGATAGTCATTCATTCTTAGCACTTGACTCATCCAGTCAAGTTGATTTTGCATAGCAGAATATTGACCAACTGAGAAGTTTTGAGTTGATGTATATTGAAGCTGAGAAGTTAAGGAAGGAAGGGACTGAAGATAAGTAGGTTATTGAGTAGCCCATTCCAGTTTTGCAGTAGCTTGCACCAAAATATAAGGTAGATCGGATTGGAATTCCATCTGATAAAGTGAAAGGTTTGATTGAGCATATTTCCAAAAGTTTAAAACTCTTCAACAAGTATCGAACCGATAGTTGGTTGAGCGGTATAATGCAACTTGAAAGGTCACTTGTGATAACATGACTTCATTTGACAAGGCTAAGATGATAGATGAAATAAAAAAGATTGATGTGGTTCTAAATGAGTGTAGCAATATATGTAGCACCTGTACTAACACCAACAAACTAATAGCAGACGTTGAGGTGAAATTGAAGGTGACGAAGGCCCAGTTAGATATTTTGGCTAACAGTTTTGATGGTACTCTGAGATTTTTGGATTAGAGAAGGACATAGATAGGTTAATCCAATGTGCAAGGGAATTAAGAGGTTTGGTGAGTTCCCGGTTGAACACTCTGTTACTTCACAAGAGGGAAAGCATAGACTTAATGAATAAACCTACTTCAACAGATCTATTAGAAGAAGAGCTTCATGCATATAGTCTTAATGGTTTTGTATCGATTTTGAGCACATTGAAGATAGGATGGGATGCATATTTAGGATTTTTGAAGAATGCTTACTCGGATATTTTCAAGTTCATCTAGGTCTGGTAATCATAGTTTTTCTCTCATTCTTTCATTTATTTTCCCTGAATTTGGCATTGTTGTCAAAGGGGGAGACGTTGATGTGAAAAATAATAGGGACATAAGAAGTAATGTATAATTAAGGGGGAGTAGTCTTCCAATAGTTTTTGAGATCATTTTTGGAGTTTTTGGTAGGGAATCAGAACAACACTTCAGTGATCCATTTTTGACATGAGTGTTGCCATCAATCCCAAAGGGGGAGATTGTTGGTAATTGACACTCATCCGAATTAGTTGTGTTGTCATTGATGGCAACACACACCATTTTGGGTTGGTCACTTAATCGATAGTCACCGGTATTTATTGTTTGGAAACTGACATTCATTCATCTAGAACACAAGGAACCGACACCGACACCGACAAGAAATGGAAACCAAAAAACTAGGAACCGGTATATGAGGCCGACATGGGAGATTGATCTGATAGTTTACATGACAACAATCAAAGGCATCAGTCTTGAAGTTTAATGAATTTATTTTTTATTTGGCTGACATGTAAATAAAGTGTAATATCATTGTAAGATGACATAAGGCATTTATGTTTGTGTTTGGGAAGGGTATTTAAGTCAGTTCAATTAGGTTATTTTGATGATGCATAAGAAGGTAATGGGATGTAGTAATGTGATGTTGTATGAAGCATTCTTGATCAACAAAATGTGAATGTAATATTGTGTAGTCGGTCTTGGATTTTAGTTTAGAGGTTTTGGAAGCGAAGCAAGATACCAGTAAGGAAGGACATAGTGTAAACCGGTGCAGACTGTGCTTTAACCGGAACTCATCCGACATAGCAGATGCACTCTTAGAGTTTGGAATTTTTTTTGTAACTCCATATGTGGTGTTTGTTAAATGAAATGACAGTCCCAAAGAAACTGAGAGGGGGGCGGGGGTGAATCAATGTCTAACCGGCTAATAGAATATTTGAACTTATTTATAACTTTGCAACCCAAATTAATGTACCGGTAAACAAGCAATAGTGCAGTAAAGAGAAATAACAGAGACATCATAAATGCACACCATAACACAAGAGGAAACTCGGTAAGGGAAAAACCTTGGTGGGATTTGTGACCAACAATATTTACTCACTAGCCATTATGAATAAATATTACTTACAATAGGGGCCTGCACATGTAGGAAGGCGAACAACCTAAAGCTCACTGCTCAACAAAAGAGTCTCACTGACTACACAATGGATAATTAAATCCAAGACAATGTACTGCTCAAAATAGCATTTGCAATGCTTGATTCAGTATCGGTTTAAGCTCTGTCAGAAACCATAACCAAAAACCTTGCCAGTGAATGAAATTCACTCGCATAACCTATCTACTTTATTACAAAATCCCTTTGCTATCTTCTACATAATGCCATCCTATGCTATATCAAAAAGGATCTATAAGATCTCATACATATATGAGTCTTTACAATACATCATGTCAGATTACAAATAATTAATTACATTACAATATAATTCACATAAACAAAACTTGTCTTGTGTTAGCTAGGATGCGAGTATGCTTTGTTGCCGGTGTAAACTAGATGACGATGAATGGACTTGTTGTGCCTATCGATGTTGTTAAATGATGTCTTCATTGCCAGCGAACCTATAGAATCCTGTTGCCAGTTGGTTGCCATCAATGAAAACATCAACCATTCTATTGTTATCACTATTTAAAAAATGGATGATCTTGCTTCGTGATTGGCTAAAAGATTAAAAAAAATTGAGTCTATTTGTGGCCTAGTTTCTTCTGTGTTCTTGGTCTAAAGGAGGGTTTAAGGTTTTTGTTTCTAACCCTTCATGTTTTAGAAAACCCTTATGATTCTATTCATGCATTACTTTTTGTCACTTAAAGAAGGGTTGGTTTGCCATAAGAAGTGTCCCCCCATTAGTTATTTCCCTAGGCGATCCCTTAGTATTTCAAATTTATGTGCCCTTCCTTTACCTTGTTCTAATGTTTGTCAGGCCTAGTAAATATTGTACAACTCTTTATTGATCGAGCGGTTGTCATTTCTTCGTTAAGCGAAGTTGCTAGCAAGTTGGTCATCGTGAAATAGTGAAAGGCATAGGTGGGCCCCACTAGGTGGATTGACTATCATCTAGAAGAATTGCATCTTGATTATGATCCAACAACACACGTTGATTCGTTAGCCCGAGATGCACATGGTATATGTTCTGCGAAACAGTGAAAACATGTGGTGGGTCCTAGAGACAAGTGGCTTTCCTTGGTTAAAAGGTGATCGAGTTGGAAAAGGATCAATGACTCGCGTTGATTCACTGTCAGGAGATGCACGTGTTCTACCTTTCATGAAATAGTGAAAAGGTGGTGGGTCCCACTAAGGTGGCCATCAAAAAGGTAGGTCCAGGTGGCGATGACAGAACAGTGATGGGGTGCTTAGTTGGTGGTCCGCGGTGGGCCTGAGTAAGGTGGTCTTAGAAAGGATAAACAATGGGCAAGTTCCTGAGATCTAATAGCCCACGTGGATTTGTGAACACAAGATCACAAGATAGTCTTCATGAAATGGCAAAAGAGGTTGGTGGGCCCAAAGGACAGGCAAGGCACAAAGTTAAAAGTCGATCAAGTATGATTTGATCAGATGATTGTTGTGGTTTCATGGCCGCAAGTCAAATGGAGATTAATCTTTGTGAAATGGTGAAAGATAGGTGGAAATCACACAAAAACATGACGTGGCAGGACAGATGGTGTGTTTCGTAGGGTAAAAGGTGACCTGTCCAGTATACGTGGTTTTAAAGGGTACTTGAAGGCCGACCTGGGTGCAACTGGTAGTTATGTGGAGAATAGTGAAGCAAAACACGTGGCATATTCAGAATGGAACCTAAAGGAACTTCCTAAGCTACTAGCCGACTGCCATGTGGCATCTGTTAATTGGTGACTAGGCAGAGTAAGCGATTTCTGAATAAAGGGCCCACTTGAAAGTTTTAAAGCCTGTTAAAAGACATTCATCTCATGGTCGATCCAATGGTCCTCATTGTTTCATGGCCCGAAGATGCTTGCAGCTTAGTCTCTTCAAAATGGCGAAAACAATTATCTGTCAAGGTGTGGCACGGTTAGTTAGTGAGATCGATGGTCCTTGTTAGAGTTAAAGATCGGATAGTTAGAGATTGATCTAATGGATGGCGTTGCTTTGTGAAGGAAAAATGCATGAGTATTAAAGCCCGCGAAATAGCGAAAAGAAGGTAGGGCCCGACACTAACAGAGAGAGATCAGACGGAGATAAAGGCAGTGTAAGTTCTCATAATCCAATGACTAGCATTGCTTTGTTGAAGAAAAGTGCAAAGGTTTTATGCTCTATGAAATAGCGAAAGAGCGAGACAGAGGAAAAACTCAAAGAAGTTATGACCCGTTGGAGCCCATTTTGAATTCGATTTTGTGAATTCAATTTTGAAATGATAGCCAAAGCATGCGGAGTTAATTTCTAAAAATTTAATGCCAACTTTCTGTATTAGAGTCCACATCAACTTGATTGTTAGCATTGTTTCATTGAAGTCTATTGTAGAGAAATTGGTGCAAAGCGGTTCTTTTTAGGCAAATAATAGGTTTTTGTGCTTTCCTTGATAATTTTGGTTTGTTTTCCATCATTGCTGTGTGAATTGTTTTCATTTGAGGTCTGTGCTAGTTTCAATTGGTATAGTTGCTTACTCAAGATGGCACCAAGAAGGGAGTTGACAGGGAAAGTGAATTATCAAGACAGGAACATTTGTGATGATTTTTTAGAATAGTTGACCATCTCTACCAATGTCGAGGCTAAGGCAAAAGAATTAGTACCAAAGAACCCTCGTCTGAGAATTGGGGATGGCCTGTATGATAAAGGCAATTGGTTAAGGGACCCTAAAATAGGGATGTCAGGTTTAGGACTATTCAAAGTAGGTTTTGGGTAGAGACATTCCCTAGCCCCTTTGAATAGCATATGGGAATTGGATGTGGGGAAGCTTGTGGTCCCTAGTGTATTCATGGATATAGACTTGCTGACCCTAATTGCACAAAATTATGACCCTATAGCAAGATGTATCAGGAGTGTGAAGGGATCAACCTTGATTGAAATGAAAAATGATGAATTCAAAAATGTGTTTAAACTCAGTGAGGCTTCCAATTTATTGTTAGGATTCCCACAAATACTGAGAGGGGGGGGGGGGTGGGGGGTGAATCAATATCTAACCGGTTATAAGATTTTCTTAACTTAAAACATGCAGAGCATATTAATACTATGTACCGGTAAACAGAAAGTAATGCAATAAATAGAGACAAAAGCAACCACATGAAAAACACACCATAACACAATATTTTAATGAGGAAACCTGGTGTGGGAAAAACCTCGGTGGGATTTGTGACCCACAATATTCACTTACTGGCCAATAAGAGAATATTACTACTACAAGAGGGGCCTGCACATGCAGGAAGGCCAAGTGCCTAGAGGTCACTACTCAATTACAAAATGGAAGTCTCACTGACTTACAAAATGGATTATATAAATCCAGTGTCTTGTACTACTTCAAAATAACATCTATAATGCCAGATCTAGTACTGGTTTCTACTCGACTTCTTACATAAACCCTTAACCTATAATTTGCATAATAGGTTTGCCTTATTTCGCCTAATTACATTCCTCTATCTATTACAAAATTTTCTACAATGATCTCTCTTATATAAGAGTCATTTTACAACTTGCCAAGTCAGCTTACAATGATTTTTCAATAATAAATAAAATATATTAACAATAAAATTCCTGTCGGCTTTTGTGCTGGTATGCTTCCTTTCACTGCCAGTGCTAGTGGTCTGAGTGTTGGTGTAGAGTCTAATCTTGCTAGTGCCGGTGGAATGCGTTGTCGATGTCATAGGATTGTAAGGTTGCCATCAATGAAGAAACCTTCAATCACCTACAATGTCTCATTGGAGTGTGCATATGCCAACATTATTTAGAGCCTATTAACTTTGAGTCATTAGCCTAGTTCTACAATGCACAAAGGGATCATCTTAGGAGTGGCCCATTGAAATAATTATTTGTTAAGATAGGGGGGTTAACAGTTGTAGGCCCCAACACAATGGAACCATTCTCCCTCAATTTATTTCCTCTAAGAGCTAAAGGTATGTATTGGGCATTATGTTAGATCTTTGGAGAGGATGCTGAGAGAAACATGCTAACCCATTACATGTTAATGATTGCACAAATTCTAAACCCCTTCCTGCCAATAACATTTGATTATGCCCCATACCTTACTGATGCAATTCATGCAAGGCTAGTAGGGATAAAAAATGGTAAGGTAGATAAGCTATTTGGATGGTACTCCCTGTTAATGCATATGTTTTTGTTCAAAGGTGCTGACTATTTTGCAAAGGAAATGGACTTGGTTAAGGGAAAGGATAAGGAAGAGATGTCGATCCAACTTTAAAGCACTGTTTTATCTTGGGATAGAGAAGATGCTAGTTTTCTGAAGTTTGATAGATGCTTTGCATCTAAGATTAGAATTCTTTTATGCACAAAAAACCCTAGGATTCCTAAGGCTCTTTTGGAATTCCTCAGACCTAAAGAGTTTGTAGAGGGCATTAAGATTGTTCACAATTGGGGAGACATGTATTTGTACCCTATTTCTTCTATTTTCAGAGTATATGGTTTCAGAGGTACTCCATATCTACTGCCCTATCAGGTCCCATTGAAGATAGGGATTGCAGAAGTGTTGAGACAAATTTGAGGAGTACAAGAGGTAGAGCTAACCAATAGGGGTAAGGGGACCATTTTCCCAACTATCACCATAGCCCACCATTTTATAATCACTAAAGGTGGTTGGAAATATTTTGAGGAATTTTGTAAGCCATATAGGCTATCAACTATAGTTTCAAGATGTGTAGACCCTGAGGATTTTTTCAATGGCATGTTTAGAAAGAGGGTAGTGTGTTAAGGTAGGCCTCATCAATTTTAGTTCCCTGAAGATTTAATTAGGAATGAATTCAACTTAGATGAGAAAGAACTAAGGAAGGTGAAGTGGGTTTCATATAAGAAGGCACTTGATTTTATCCATCAATTTGATAGTAGCTATGACCCTCTTTCTAGCTTCAACCCTTTTGAGGAGAAAATCAAATTCTTGATTCTCTATTTTGAAGACCTCATGTAGACTTTAAAAGAAAAAAGAGAGGCTATAATGCAAAATGATACTGATAGGGTTAAGTTGGTCTTGGCTAAGACTGCCTTTGCTAAGGCTATCCCACCTGGTGACTATGTAATGCATAAGAAGTCAAAATACACTATGATGATGCCAGTGATAGGTGAGCCTTCCACTTCAAGAGGGAAAAGAGCAATTGAAGATGTCATTGACATCCAAGATTACCCTAAAAGGCAAAGAGTGGGAAAGGAAGTTGAAACTAATGAACCTCAATATTCTCCATCTCAGTCCCCTATCCACATAGGAGATAAGCAAGCGGTGGCTGAACAATTATTACAGTTAGAGAGTCTCGATGAGATTGCCTATACCTATGAGGAGACCCAAGAAGGGATGCCAAAGGAGCCACCTAGTGCTGAAATGAATCTGACTGATGGTGAGCTAAGGAGCAAAGAATTAGACCTTACTGTTAGGCAAACCAGTGAAGAATTCCTAGCTGACAGTAACTTTGTTACAACAGGGAATTTCATGCAATTTGTGTGGAAGCACAACATGGAACAATTCAAGGCTAGATGTGAGTAGAGGAAGAGTGAATAGCCTCTCAGAGATGCAACTCAGGTAGAAGAAGAAATAAAGAAAGAAATGATGGAAGAGTTTAAGACTATCACCCCTGAGAAAGGAAGAGAGATGGTGTCTAAAGGTGGTGTGTTAATCTTCCCTAAATGGGATATAGCTGATGCTTTAGTTC
This sequence comes from Cryptomeria japonica, assembly GCF_030272615.1. Lineage (NCBI taxonomy): Eukaryota > Viridiplantae > Streptophyta > Pinopsida > Cupressales > Cupressaceae > Cryptomeria > Cryptomeria japonica. Next base: position 464,813,181 of record NC_081410.1, on the reverse strand, counting down.
TTGAAGCAGTAAGGATGGAGACAAAGTCAATGGAAGGAGTGACTTTCAGCAAGGATAATGCTACTTTAGTCATGTGGTCACTAAAAAAGGATGAGAAAAAAAGGAGGAAAAGTGCATTAGATTCTAGTCTCTTAGGAGGCATGATTGTTAAGAGAGTCCAAGATACAGGGGTAGTGGAAGCTCCAAGCACAGTTTTGAAAAGTGCAAAGTTTAGTGTGGCAATAGTAGAGAAAGAGCTAATCTCGAATTGAAATTGGAGACTATCTTAAAGGCTTACAATGAGGCCAAAGAAGGAATAGCCAACAGGGACAACATTATTACTAGACTTCAAAGTCAGTTGGTAGGTCAACACCATCCAGGTGAATCCTCTACACTCATGATAGCCTCCTCTCCAGCAAGACCCCCTCCTACTAGTCCCATTATAGAATATCCCCCTTCTCATATGCCTTCTAGTTTCTAGCTAGCTGAAAGTGTCCAACATGAGTTGGAAAAGTTAAAACAAGCTCAAGCCTTGTTTGCAAACAAGTATGAAGAAAAGGTGAAAGCCACAATCTTGAAGTTTGTTGATTCAGTCAAGGCCTCCATTGTATACATTAATATGAAGAGGAATCTGGATGTTTTGATCAAATTCAGAGAGGATGAAGCCACTTTGGAACCAATCCTTAATATGTGGATGCCCAGAGGTAAGGAGTTGGAGCTCATGTGTTCTTCCCATGTAGATGCAAAGGAGAATGACATTCTAAGGTCCACCAGTGAGTTTATAAAAGAGATGAATATTCTCTCAGAGGAAAGGGCAGGTGTAAAAAGAAAAGCCCAATTATATAGAAAGGAATATTCAGATCACAAATTTGAATTGTTTCTAGGGGGATTTGTGGGTCCAATTCAGTTAAAAGAGGAGAAGACTTGGCTAGAAGAGATGGACCACAAGTTGTCCTTATGGATTAATGAAATTAATAACACTGATGACACATCCTTATTTGTCCAAACTATTGAAGAAATTGAAAAAGTAAAATCTCATTACGGTTTAATGGAAATAGAAATTGGGTAGTTAAGAGTCACTTGGAAAAGGCTAGAAGAGATGAAATAGAAGGTTGTCATCTTTGCTTGGCAAAGTGATGATGTTTTTCAGAAATAGAAGGATAAATATGTTGGACAGAAAGAAAATGCTCCGGAGCAATTAGAAGAGGTTGCAGCAGAATGAAGGGCAGAAGAAGCTGTAGATATTGAAAAGGACTTGTAACTGTTTCTTGGAGAGTATTGCGGTTTGTAACTAACTTTCTTAGGAATGTCCGAAGCTTGTATGCATCCATAATATTATAAATGGATACCAGGACTAGTAAAAAGATGATCACAAGAATTTGTAAAGAAACTTTGTAGAAATATATATGGGTTTTTCTGAGTTTACAAAGAATATTCTGAGTTTTGTAAGATTTTTTCAAAATGAATATCAATATATAGACCATAAACTTTCGAGCCTAGAATTTGTGTTGTCTTCTGGTGTGCTTTCAATAATTTGCTAGTTTCATTTGAGTGATCTAGGGTTATTCAATTGAATAGGGACTGTAATACAATCTTTATAGATATGTTTCTTCGCTTTCTTCTTTAGGAGGGGAATTAAATACACAAGAAATATCTCTGTCGGTAGGTTATTTTGTTAGGGACTTCGAATTTGATGAACACTATCTAGTTTGATAAGGAAAGACTCTTATATATGTCAGGCATGTATGGGGTTGATAGAAGCCGAAGTGATGGTATGTATGGAGATGTTTAATTGTGAGATCCTTGTTTAACTTAGATGACTCTTTGGCCTGGATAAGGCACTAGTATCAATTGTAGTTCTCTTTCTACATTTCTTGAAGATCAATACTGAAAATGAGCATAAGCTTTCTTTTATTATTTCAGTTTATGTTGAGGTGATAAGATTCACTGGTTTTTGGACTGGTTTACTGTGGATCTCATTTTAAAAGTGTAGAGTTATTCACAGAAGGTATACCCATCTAAACTTTGGATAATTTCAAAGTGTAGAAGGTTCTTGAAACCTTGTCATATGTTTCTCTAAGGTTCTTGCTTCCTTGATCTCTTTATTTTGCAAACAGAGTTGTTATTTTCTTATAAGGGATAAGAAGGGAGTCAGAATTTGAGAACAATACTCATGTGAGTGTATAATTCCAACAATCTCCCCCTTTGGCATTGATGGCAACACTCATGAGAAAAATACAAAAACCATTGTGCAAAAAAATGAAGTCCAAAACTGATCCTCAAAAAAGTATGCTCCCCCTGAGCAAGTGATTTCTTCTTTGCATTTTCCTCCATACATTTTTCTCCATACTACTCCCCCTTTGACATTAATGACAAAGGATGTCAAAAAGAATCAAATAATACATAAATTCTACCTCATAGCCTGTAACCGATTGTGTACAATTTGAAAGATATTTGCCAAAATTAGATTCAAGCTCTGCATGAATTTATTAATGTCTAATATAATAGTTTCTGTCAGCTAGATTATGCTGGTTAGATAATGCATTTGTTGCTTCGGTGATCATTCTCCTTGAATTAATGCTTTAGATAGCTCAACCCACTGAGTTATAAGACTGTCCAATTTTGGACCAAGTTTGTTTTTCAGTTCCCGAGCCTTCAACCTTATCCTTTCTTTTTCTTGCTCTAGTTTCTCTATCTTTTCCTCAAAAATTACCAACTCTTGATAAAAAACTAAGGTAAGTTCTGAAGAACCTATCATATTATCTGCTATGTCATCTATCTCCTTTTGTGTTTTCTTAATCTCCTCATCAATGTCTTTAGTTAGGTGATGAGGTTTACAAGCTTCCTTATACAATTCTTTGTATTCCAAAATTATTGAATTAAGTACCAACAATAAGGAATTAATGTGTTCAATACAATCCTTGATAGTTTTCTCAAAGAATTTACCTTTTTCTTTATTCACCTTTTCCTTAATAGTTTCTGCATTGATCTTATCTACAGTTAGAACATTTGAAGCAATAAATTTGGACAATGCATCCAATTTACTCAAAGAACCATCAATATGATCTACCTTACATGCCGGTGCAATCATTTTCAAAATAGGAAATGTATCATCAAGGGCCTTAAATGCTAAGGCATTGCAATCTGTGATCCTCTTAATTGAATCCAAAAGGACATCTGTTACATTTGTAGGTCTGAAATCTATAGTGGATGTGCTTGGTTCTACAATAAATTTATTTTCCATAGATACTTGACCAATTACCTTAACAATTTATTCCTTGCTTCCATCATTTGTTTCCTCTTTATTTACAGTTGCTGCCAATATTTTAGTCTGTGTTATTACCTCTGCTTCTGTTGCTTTCTTAGTTTGTGTATGTACTTCTGCATCTGTCAGTTTCTCAATGTTCTGAGAGTCAGTAGTGTTAACTAGTGACTCAAAGATTTTAACATTTGTAGCATCAGTTGTCTATACCTCTGTAGTCTCTTTATCCACAACAATATTAAAATCTTGTGTATATACATTCATAGTAAAAAGAATTTTTGATTCCAGATTAGTATCATCATGAGTTGTTTCTTCAGCCTTCTTATCTGGTTGACTTTTTGTATGTACCGGTGTTTCTGCTATTATTGGTGGGGTGTCTTATGCTGGTGGAGAAAGGTTATATATGACCTTTATAATAGGTACACTACCAATTCTACCTTTACCTTTGTCCTTTTGATATACCTTTGTAAAAGACTTTTTCATTTTCTGTCTCTCCCTTTCTTCTTTCTTCTCTTTTTCAACAAAAAATATGTCCCATTTTTCTATAGTTTCATCTACTATCTCTTTCACTCTTCCCACCATTAGACTAACCTACTGGTGACCACTCACAAAAACTGATCAGTTGGATTCAACAATCAGTTCATCAATCTCCTGCTTGGAGTTAATGGGGTGAACAACCAACAATGCTTCAACCTTTAACTTTTTATCCAATTCCATTACTGACATTCTTTTAGCCTCTAATCTTATGTACAAGTCATTAGTCAAATCATCTACAACCTCAATCAAAACTTTCTTGTAGATGCCAAGATGAAAAATAATGCTTTCCTCTATTGTCTCTTTGTCAGAATCCTTGAAAGAATGATAAAATTTATTTACATTACTAAGATTACCTTGTATTATTTCATTGATCAATTCCTCCAGTGTAAGGGTATCTGGTGCCTTAGGTTGTTGTTTCTTCTTTTGAGTTAATTTCTTCTTAGGCTCTCTTACAACTTGCTATTTTTTCTTAATGTTCTTGTCCTTTTAGGAGAAGGAGAAGGTACCGGTGAAGTTTTCCTCTTCTTCCTTTCAACTCTCTTGAACTCTATTGCCTTACCACTATCTGTATCCGAAGAAGTGACAACCGGTGAAACATGAGCTACCGTTTCCAGTCCTTCTAGTTCACTAGCAAAAATACCACTTAAGTTTATTACATTTTCCTTAACTTCTTTAGTCATTTTGGATGCATCTCTGATGAATTTTTCTCTTCTTTTTCTTTGCTTTTACATACCAATCATCTTCTCAATAGGGTTTGCAATAAATTTAGGTGCAGAAGATGAAGATGCCATTTCAAAAGATAAATACCTTTTCTGCAAGTGAAATCCTTGAATGCCTGAAAACACCTTGCTGCTTTGCCTTAGAATGCCTTTGCTCTCTCTTTGCACTCTTCGAATGCTTGGATGCTTGGTGAATTGAAATGAGGGTTTTCTAGTTCTTTATAACAAAAATGTTCTCCAACAACCGCATTAAATGCTTGTTGGTTAAGTGAAATCTTAACATATCTATTGGTAAAGAAGAAATATAACTTCTTACCATCAACCGAGGGTAGAATGTATGATTTTCAATTTTCTACCATACCCCCTAGGGATTACTCCTTAGTTAGATGAAGAATCTCCTACTGGTGGAGGGTTACTCTATTCTACCGGTGTAGAGATAGATTCATCACTCTCTGATCTCTCTTCTTAATCTATTGTTTTGAAAATTCTTGCTTTATTTCATTTACTTTTTCTTTTCCCTTCTCATTAGATCCTTTATTGTTCATCGGTATAGTCTTGCTTCTACACAATTTTGCAATATGCCCAATCTTGTTACATGCATAACAAGTTACATTATTCCTCTGAATAGCTTTTCCATATCCTTGTCCGGTTTGTGTTCTACATTGATTAGATAAATGTCCAAATCTACCACAAACATAGCATATCACATTCATTTTGCAATTTTTTGAGTTATGACCAACTTTATTGCATTTAGAACATTGACCGGTGGATAAATTTGTATCTGATTATTTCTAAATCTGCATTGATTTTCTCTATGACCAAATTTGTTGCAATTAAAAAATTTCCCATTAAATTTATAAGCATTAGGTTGTCTTGCTGGTTTGCTATGATCTTGGTTGTTTGCAGTCCCAAAACTTTCTCCATGTTCAAATCCAAGTCCAATTGTATCTCCATCAGGTTTCTGTCTTTTCAGCATGTCATCAAGTCTTTCTGAACTTTTCTTGAATTTGTCTTTGTGTTCATTTGCAATGATCAACTCATTTTCCAGAGTCCCAACTTGTCTCCTAAGATCCTCTTTATCATGTTGCATGTGAATCAAATCTATCTTAAGAATATCATTTTCATGACAAAGTCTCACATTTTCATTAAATCCATCATTAAGTCTTCTAGTCAAGTCTTCTTCATTCTTCTTCCTATCTTCAATATCCTTACATATCCTCATGGTTAAATCTTGCATTTCATTTCTTATGTTATTGTTCTCTTGCCTCAACTTCTCAGCAATATCCCTAAGAGTTTCCTTTTCATCATCATGTTTCTTTATTTGCTCATGAAGTTCCTTCCTCTTGTTTTGTGCATTCATTTAATTAATTTCTGGGCAGTCTTGAGATCATCTTCAAGTTTGATATCCTTCAAATTTTCCACATCAAAATATTTAGGAGCTCCTTCCAACTATTTTCTCAAACTCTCCATCAATACCGGTTTTAGAATCCTCCTCAAGATGTTTGGCTTTTGCAAATAGAGGACCAGGCTTTGATACCAATCGTTAGATGCAATGACAGTCCCAAAGACACTAAGAGGGGGAGGGGGGGTGAATTAGTGTCTAGCCAGTTAATGGAATGTTTGAAATTATTTATAACTTTGCAACCCAAATTAATGTACTGGTAAACAAGCAATAGTGTAGTAAAGAGAAATAACAAAGATAACATAAATACACACCACAACACAAGATGTTTTGGTGAGGAAACCTGGTAAGGAAAAAACCTCAGTGGGATTTGTGACCCACAATATTTACTCATTGGCCAATATGAATAAATATTACTTATAATAGGGGCCTGCACATGCAGGAAGGCCAATAGCCTAGAGCTCATTTCTCAACAAAAGAGTCTCACTGACTACACAATGGATAATTAAATCCAAGACAATGTACTGCTCAAAAAATCATCTAGAATTCTTTATTCAGTTTAAGCTCTATCAGAAACCATAACCAAAAACCTTGCCAGTGAATGAAATTCACTCACATAACCTATCTGCCTTATTAAAAAATCCTTTCACTATCTTCTACATAATGCCATCCTATGCTATATCAAAAATGACCTATAAGATCTCATACATATATGAGTCTTTACAATACATCATGTCAGCTTACAAATAATTAATTACATTACAGTATAATCCACATAAACAAAACTTGTCTTGTGTCGGCCTAGATGCCGGTATACTTCATTGCCGATTTAAACTAGATGTCGATGAATGAACTTGTTGTGCTTGCCGACACCAGTAAATGATATCTACATTGCCGGTGAACCTATAGAATCCTATTACCGATTGGTTTCCATCAATGACAACATCAACCATTCTCATGTGAGTGTAGAATGCCAATAGTGTTTGTAGTCAGTGAGGCTCATTTTGTGATGAGTAGTTTGCTCTATGCTATTGGCCTTCCTGCATGTGCAGACTCCTATTGTAATATTTATTCATTTGGCCAGTGGATAGATGTTGTGGGTCTCTAATCCCACCATGGTTTTTCCTCTTTGAGGCTTTCCACGTATAAATCTCTATGTTATGGTGTATGCTCTTGTGGTTGCTTCATTCCTATTTGCTGCTATATACTTTCATGTTTACCAGTTACTGAATTGTATTGTTAATAAGGTTAAAATTGATTATATCAATAGAACACTGATTCACCCCACCCTCTCAGTGTTCTTGGATTCCAACATCTATAATCACTGAAGTAGGAATATGTTGACATCAATGACAACAACATATCCTGGCAGCATCAATGTCCAACACTTCGACTTTTAATCTTTGGTTGTAATTATCCTATCATGTCAATTGGACATCTTCAATCCTTATTGATGTCGAATTAGGGTTTTGTCCTCGATCTTTATCATTTTCAATCATCTTTGATTAATTATCATCATTTTTTATCCTTTTGGATCCCTTGTCAATTGTCGATCCCTTATCAATTTGCAATTGGTTTGTCATTGGTCTTTTGTCATTTGACCTTCATCAAGTTGAACTTTAATGAATCTTTGATCAATTTTTCGTTGGTCTTAATCAATCATCATTTCTCGTTAATTTTGGATTGATTAGTCATTGATCCTTATCATTTGTCCTCTATCAATTTGATTACCTTTGTAAATTATTGATCAATTTGTCATTAATCTTTGTCAATCAATATCAATTCTTTATCAACCATCAAGTCTTCATTATTTATTCATGATCGACCCCATATCAATTTCTTTAGTCTGGTCATGGCCTAATTGATATCCTTTCATTTCTAATCTATCTCCTAGGGTTTTATGATTTAATCATTTAATCCTCATTAATATTCCTCTCTAGGTTAAATAAATCAATTTATTTATCCTAGGTCTCTCTTGTAACAATTAAATATTTAATTTGATTGGCTAATTATGTCCCCTTTGTGAATTAATTAATAAATGAGAATTTATTAATTTATGTTACCTAATTCTCTAGTTTCCTTATTTCTAATTTCCTAATTCACTAATTTCTCTTTTCCACCTATTTACTAATTAGTTTCAAATCTAATTTCCACTTAATTATCCCTCTCCAATTTCCCCTATTTTTGTGCTTCCTTTGTCATAAGATGGAAGCACGATTCTCTCATTCATCATAAGTGTTGACATAGCAACATGTCATAACTCTTGACATAGAAACTTGTCCTCACCATAGTCATGATATAGAAGGTGTCATAACCCTTCCCTTTTCAAATCATTGTGCCAATTTCGAATGAAATTTATTTTCTTATCCCTTTTCATTAATTTGTCTATAAATTGGTCTCTCTCATCATTGATTTTTAATTACATTTTTTGAGTATCCTTATGCTGTTATTTTCACTTTGGAATCTTGCTTCCATCACACTTGCAACCTTGTAGGTGATATCCACACAAGTACCATTTCAAGGAGAAAGAAAGTCAATGGAGATTTATGGAAGAGATGTTTGCATTTGTAATGGTTTTTATTTGGTTTGATTATCTTGTCTTCATAGCTCTATTAAGCATATTAGGATATTTTTCATTACAATTTAGCTTTGTGGTTATCTAATGTTTATTGCTTTGATTTTTTCTAGAATTCCAGCTACACCTATAATCATTCATCCATTCATCTAATAATTCATTCCCTAAGGTACTTTAACATCATTACATACTAGCTATAACATATAACATGCCAATATCATTAAACCATTAACATTGTTATAGCAATTACATTACTATCTCTTTTATAATAAGAATCATGAATTTTCAAACACTTATCCTATCATATTCCAATTAAATCTCTAAGTTCATTTTTAAAACACCAGTTCCAAGTGTTCCTTATTCCCCATTTCTTCACTAACCATGAAACTCAATATGAATGCAAATAGCATTATCAACATATAAGAAAACCTAATTCTTTTCCTTTCTTAATTTCATCATACATCCCATCAAGATAACATATACACAACTACAAATAGGTCTATACAAAAAATGCTAGTTATTTTTCCAAATGAAATTACTTATAACAAGATTATCTAATAACATCATTTCTACAATAAAGGCACACATAGATAACCATTTCAAATCTTACTCCATTGAAAGATCATAAACTCTACTACCTCATCATCATGTCCTATTACATAAGAGTACATGATACAAATACATAATCTCTTTTACAATTTCAATGTCATCATGATTCAATATATTATCCTAATATATAGAAATTAGCTCCGCATCAAGAAGAATCATATAGTCCATACAAATCTACAACTACTCATTCTAACATTAAGGATTAATATCTTTCAAATCAAGGAATACATGATCATTAACACATCAACTACCATCCACAAGATATACACAAGATAATCCATTCATATCACTCAATCATTTAATTCCTTTCTATTGTAGAATTACATACACATTAAATATCCATTTATAACAATCATATCCAATGCATCTCATTCTAAAATCAGCCTACTACAAGTCCTAATACATAGGTCCATAAGATACTAATTATACATTTTTCTTTACTATTACATCCTTCTCAAGATACAAAAACACATGATATCAATTCAAATTACATGAATTATGCTCCAAAGATCCATCCACATGATGAGATAATATAAATCCATATCCATGCACACAAGAATACAATGAAGAACATCCCAATCAAAGAAGGCATCAAACCACTCGACCATGTGGAACCAAATAGGAACCACCCCCCATGCCAGGAGATGACATGGGGTTCCAACTCACACTCAATACCTAGGCTGGCACCTAACAAACAAGGGATTCAACATGACTTCCACAAATAGAACAACCATAACAATGAATCACATCACATCACAAGGATAATCATAAATTAATAAACTCCTAGAGTCATAATCATCGAAGGGCATAAGGATAATGGACACATGTAGGGAACAATGTCATCAAATGCTAGCCTCATGTGGAATCCACCTCAACCTTGGAGCCAAACAAGGGAGGTGGGTTTATCGCTCCAACAATCTTCCCAACCATAGATCCCAAAACCACCTCCCTAGGACCCACCATTGGGGCATACAACTCAAATTCATTATCTTGATTTTGTGAATTCCTAATTGCCCAAACCCACTAATCAATTATTATGGTTATCACTTGCAATTAATCATAAACTCTTCATGTGGTTCCATGATAGGTCTAGACCCTTTCCTAGTGGCCTATTGCTCATGACACTAGTCCTACACATGCAAGAGCACACTCTCCCAACCACGGATCATAACCTTAGGGTAAAAAATAAACATAAAAACAATACAAGGAGTCTCAACATAAGATCCAACAATAACAACATCACACTAATACAAATATGAAGTGTAACAAGGAGCATGAAGTCAACATGAACATCAAGATCCTTAACCATCAAAATCACAACAATAAACAAGAGTAAGGCATGCACCATATTACTCAACAATGAGGCACATCCATCCCACAGGAGCTCATATAAAATCAACCTCAACAACAAGGCATTCTCCTTCTTGTTGGAGCCAATTAACATATATACACAATCCTCAACAACAAGGCATTATCCCTCTTACTAGAGCCAAAAAAAACAAGTAAAGATCATTACTAAACCAAAAGCATCTCAAATTAACTCAAGACCTTCATGAAAAAGCCTCTAGTACAAGCCCCAAATCCAAAAAAGTAACCACATTAAGCAAAACTGGTAAACCAACAAAACATGGTAGTTTAGCGAATGCAAGGACTAGATTAGTGCATATGGGGTGCTGATTAGTGCATATGAGACATTCTCTAGTGCATACAAAGCAAACTTTAGCACATATGAGATGCAAAATAATGCATCCAAGATAGAGTGTAAAAATGTTGAAAAAAAGAGGTATGAAGTTATAAATCCACTCGAAATTGCATATAGGCTCACAAATAGGGTATATAGCACTCCTAGAAGGTGAATAATACCAAGATAAAGTTAAAGAAAGGCATAATTTGAGCAACAAGACCTCACAAGTGCATTTAAACTTCATTTCCCAATGTCGAACATATAGAGTCATAGACATTGCCAAGAATCAAATGATACCACCATATGATAGAATAAGGTAGAGAGAGAGGGTATCATACACAAATAGAATGGAAAACAAGGACTCAACAAGTCCATAGGGGAGACAAAACAAAATCCACAAATACAATGAATGCAGAATTGAACTTTCACGACAACACTCAACACAATAAGTAAAAAGCATACAAATATTATTATTTTTTTCCATCTTTAATATATTTATATATTAATATTACTATCCTTTCTTCAATTTCATTTCCCAATCTCCCACAGATAATCTTTATACAAACACGAAGTAAATAACTCCTTTTAAAATCAAAATGCAAGAGTAAAAGCATAGCTCCAACTTGGAAAATAGAGTGATGGCAAGAGAAATCTGATGAAGAGAAAAACTAAAATATTCAACAATCCAACCAAGATCCAAATCAAAACCAAAAATCTCCAGCAACATTTCCAAAGTCGCAAAAAAATCAATCCAAAAGCTCCCCCCAAATGCTAAAAAAAGGTCAATAAATAAAATATCATTCAAAAACTATAGAAGAATCCTAGCCAATAAAAATATTCTAATAATCTATATTCTATACCAACCCACTTCCAAAAATTTAGGTAAGAATATAAAATAATATTATTTACTTACCCCCAAATCTCAACCAATAATAATAAATCAAAGGCAATATAAATAAATGCTCCAAGTAAATATAAAACATCAAATAATATAAATAAATAAACAAACAATTAAATAATAATATCCTCACAATCACAACTCTCAAGAGGGTCACTCATAACAAGGGGTAGGTACTTAAGTAATAACAAATAAATAAATAAATAATCAAAACAATAAATAATTAGTTAAACAATAAATAACCCAACAATAAATAAATAATCAATAAAGAAGATAAATAAATAAATAAATAATAATCCAATAAATCAAAATCTCAATAATAAATATTTAAATAAACATTAGACCATAAAATAATAATAATAATATTAAATCATCAATTAAATACAAATTCATAAAATAAACATCAATAAATAATAAATCTCCAATAATAATAATAATTCACACATTAATATTAAATATTAATGTCATCCATTAATTTATTTTAATACTAAATAAACTATATGAACCAGTTAATTATTAATTAATAAATAATCACAAACCCACAAGGCAACCCGACACAAGGGTCGAACAACACACTACAAAGTGCCACAAGACAACTCAACTGAGATACTAGATTGACTAGGATATCAACCAAGACCTAGAGTATAAGAGGAAAACTCATGCCATCTCCAACAACTTGCCATTGGGATAGGACATGCTCAAACCTATGAGACCAAGTGGAGTCGATGTTTGGTACCTTCAATCCTGCAACCACCACTAAACACAATACAACATATATACGATACTTATACATCTTAAATGATTAGACAAGTGAAAGAGAATCATGACATCATATCATGCTCACAATGAGTGTTATGGAATCATCTCTTATCACAAAGATAGTAAGACAACCATGCTACCAAAGCAACCACTCATCTCATGTACTCATCATCATTAAATACAGGTTAGTACCATCATAGCATCAAGAGTAATGTAACCTACATAAGAGTATCAAATACATACAAATCCATGAAACTATAAATTCATTCATCAAGATAATCCAAAGCATCATCACCCATAAGAGTCATCAAATACTGCATATCATATAGCATGTCTAGCATCATCAAGTATCATCTAGGATATGAATAGAGTCATGAATAACCATCAAAATGCCAATAATAAGTCTAAATAAGCCTATCGATGTGTAAAGCAAGGACAAGTCAAGGAGTTACACTACCCACATCCTCTCATAAGGAATGAGTCAGGGTGGGGTACTACATCCTCTCCCCTAAAACTTGACTTACTCTTGGAAGTCGCAAAGATTAGGGTGAAGACATGCACACAATTGGTCTAGAACTTATTTTGCACATAATTGAATTATATCTTTCCTTTAGGATAATTACTAACATTACACCTAATCTTTGTCATTTGATGACTCATTAATTGATACAACATCTTAGTTCAACAATTTTCCTAGCTCAAGTAAGATAACAACAACCAAAGTTTCCTTCCTATCTTTCAATTATCTAAGTTAATGCATAATACAAGAGATAAACAAGTCATAAAACTCTTACTAGTTACAATAAGAATGCTAAATTATTGAAATGTCTTCAAGAGGACCTTATTTAACCACATTTTGCAAGACTAAAACTATAATTTCTAATACCGAGTTAACATCTATGAGCAAAAAATAACAATGACTCACACTATTCAAGGCATGGCAACACTCCTTTAACATCTAGTTGCATGCAATTATTAAGATAAATATACATTTTACACCATACTTTACACATAGGCACATCCTTATATTATTTAAGAAGTCACATGTCATACACCTATATGAGGAATATTTGAATAAACTTCCTTAAGACTGAATAAGATCAAAAGAATCTCACAATTACCAGAAATCTATATCCTAGGAAAACGAGATCTACAATATTCAAACTTCTCAGTCTCTACCACACTTTTGCTATGCTACTCTGATACAAACATTCAATGCATCTTTCATCCAATCAAAATATTCAAAGGCACTCTAATCCATTAATTATGCATGATATATATACATAAGCACTCATTGAAGGTATGAAATCAACAGTTCCTTTGCATTTAACCATTTTATATATTACAAACTTCTCAAATCCAAATGCACTTCTATCTAACATTTCATCCTATTAACATATTTTATTTACTCATCTGATACTAACATTATCTAATTGTTCACTATGTCTAGTGCACTAGTGTCCTCTCTTGCACACACTATCAGATGCTCAAAATGAACATGATAGAGACACTTCTTCACATAAACGAGGGCCCACAACACTCAATGTACATAACAAATACTATGGACAACGACACAAGAGAAAGTCCAAAAGAAAAACATCATTAAATCCAACATTAAATCATGACAAATTTCCAGCAAAATCAATAAAGAAATAAAGCGTGATAAGTGCCACCACATAAAACAAAATAGATGAAAGAAGAATTACAAAAGTCCAAAAATTATATTCTCTAACGATGCTAGCACAAATCACAAAATAACTCAAGGCAGATAGCCAACTTATCCAAATCTACATCACGAGGTGACCAATATCAGTTACACCAAAGGGAGAGTAATTGTGAGATTTTGCCAAGATCTAGAGGCAATGGAAAGCACAAATAAGAGAGAATAAAATATATGATAGGAATAAACTATATTCTATCAAGATGAAAATACTAATCATCTGGAACATCAATCATTACATGCAATGAATATGAGCTTGCTTATATAGGCAAAGGCTATATGGATATGTGAGCACACAAACATGACATGTGGCTCAATAAGAAACAAGGGTAGGTAGGTAGGAGAAACAATATAATATTCCACATGAGGTGGATCACCCACTGAACGTGGAGTGTGACAACAAGATCAGTCCATAAAAGGTGGAAATTCTTGTACACACACTATCCCAATGTGGCACAAACACCCAAGTGTCTCATACCCAAACTACTATGAAATGCATTTCCTAAGTAAACTTAAGTAAGGTGTAATAATATCCAAGATGAATAATTATTTACACCAACACCCCCCCCTTAAAAGCAACTTAGGAAAATGCACTTAAGTCTATAATGCAACTAAGCAATGCAAGATGGGTCCTGACTACGAGGCCATGTTAGGTACCCATGTACAAATGTGAATGCAATCTCCCATAAAGCGGGGAAAGAGAGAAAAACCCGATGGGAAAAAACCCTCCCCCAAAAGAGAGATGAAAACTAGATACAAAGAACTCTCATAGAAGTATGTCAAGGACAAAACCCCATCTGAGGAAAAAATCCCCCCCATATGAGAGAAGAAGAAGAGAGACTAGGAAGCCCCCCCTCAATGTGGAATCTACACCAATGATAGAAGCTCGAAGATGAATGAAGAAATTGCTCCATGAACGTCCAACCACATTCCTTCCCTTAGGAAGAAAAAAATCCAAAGGTGCATCCATGAAGTCTCCCCAACCATGAAGGGAAGATGTAGGAAAAATACTCATGATGAAAGGAATCTTTGAAAACTGCTCAAGTGTCCCCATGTCGATGTTGAAAGTTACCCCCTCCAAAGGTGGTAAACTGCGCCACACTGCTGAAAAGGGAACTCCAAGATCTAGTGGAGAAAAATGTAGAAAAATATCCAAAGACTCATATGTCTCCTCAAAAGATAAAGAGACCTCCTCCAAGTGTTGTACAAAAGTATCCACAATCATGTCAACCTCTAAAGATTGATCATGTAGAAAATGCACAAGAGGGTCAGAGTGATCCCTCGTAACAATCAAAGAAGGATCATCTTCATCAAAGAGAAGATGAGTGTCATCAATAATGTCTCCCAAATCTATAAAGTAAGACTCCACAAACAAGCTTGCAATGTCTATCAAGTAGGCATCCCAATCAACTGAAGCTGGAAGACATGGAAAATCCTGCTACACTGAATCATAAGAAGGAAAAATTATCGCACTAGTTGCATCATCAGGTGCAATAGGTGGCATGATATCAATAGAAGGAGATGATATGAAAGGCTCAAGAATGGGGTCACATGTGAGAATCCCCAAGTTCAAATGCCCCAAGTTCTCCTCAAAATCTGAATCATCAACATAGGAAGAATCAACCTCATCAATAGGACCAAAATCTGAAAAAGAGTACAACCGAGATGCATGATCAACCACCCTAGTCACAATGATATCTCCACTCTCCAAGTTTCTAATGATAACTAAATCTGGTGTGAACTCCACAGTTTTCCTAGTTGCCCCATGTGTGATTTGATAGATGGAAAGAAGATTATTTGTCAAGTGGGGTACACACAACACATGATTGAAGGAGTTATCCCCAATGGCAATAAATACTTTCCCAATCACATCCATGTATGTATGATTGCCAATCAAAATCTGTAGCATGTGGCAAGGCTCAAATGTAGAAAACATAGACTATGAAGATTCCATATGATGAGAAGCCCCTAAATCTATAAGTCATCTCCCTGAATCAGGACTTGTAGTAGCACAAAGAGCTTGTCCCTTTCCTTTATCTATCCCAAAAGAGTGATCCTTTCCTTTATCCTTGGAAGAAGAAGTTGATGTAGACATTCTAGAAGGTAAGGTTGATTCTATTCTTCTCAAGAAGATTCTTCAACTCATCAATATCCTTCTTATAACAATGATGTTCATCATATCCCAACCTTGCAATATCTACAAAAAGGGTTGTCCTTATATGATTTCCTCTTAGGTGAGAATGGTGAATCACCTTGTTGTGGAGAGGAAGATTATGCTCCATCTTCTTGTGGTTTTGACTTAGGTTGCTTTTGTTTCTTGTCTTTTCCTTGATTGCTTTGATTCCCTTTGTTAGCCACCAAAGCTCATGACTTTGAAGATTTGAGAATCCCCATTATGGTCAAATTAGATTTCTCAAATATCAACATCGCCATGAATGAATCAAATGAGGGAGAAGTGTATGAGGAACCTTGAGGTAACCTATGGGTGTGAAAGCTAGATACAAAGGTTGCATACTCTGAAGGAAGCTTGTCCAACAAGTTATAAACCAATTGAGCATCCTTTTTGTAAATTCCATAATCCTTTAGCTTTGCTCTTATCTCAGTTGCTTTTGTGACATAATCTTGGATTGTATCGAAATCCTTGGGATCCAAAGTTGTGAGCTCACTATCAAGCTTGTAGCACTTAATCTCATCAACTTGACCATACAATTTCTTAAAAATATCCAAGCCTCTTTAATTATTGTACACTTATCAATGTGAAAAATGAGGTCATCTAATACATACTTTCTAAGAGTTCCAAGTGCCATAGAATTCTTAGTAAGCCATTCAATTTGAGCATTAGGATCAGCCTTAGGATTAGGTGGTGCTATTGTAGTTTCATTTACATAATGAATGAGTCCTTTTTTCATTAGTTTACTCCATGCCTTAATTTTCCATGATGCATAATTATGAGGAGTTAAAAGTGGAAATTTATGAGAACCCATAGAACCAAAATGAAAAAACACAAGATAGAGAGAGGCACAATCACACAAAACACCCCCCAAAATACTCAATCAAGAAACGCGCCCCCCCCCCTCAAAAAAAAAAAAAAAAGTGACATGGCACTTTATACTTAGTGCATATACAATGGGCCACTTGCAAAACAAGGCAAAGTGGACTTCTGATTTCAATTTACAACTTCTCAAAATGAGATCTAAGAGACTTCAATAAATATTGCTAGTGATCTAAACTAAGATCCAAGCAAAATGCAAGTACCAAATATGCCAAAAATGGCCAAATACTGAAAGTATAATTTCTACTTAAAATTACTACAAACAAATGGAAGATTATGAAAGTGATGAAGAAATATGCACTTACAAAAAAAATGGCACCTGAAAAGGAGTCCATATGAGCCCAAATGAAGCCTCCAAAGTTGTAAAAATTGGGATTTCATGATTTCCAAAAAACCTGTATCCGAAAATCAGAAAACTCCTGCACCACTATACATATCACAAAATTCTACTCCAAAACAAAAAACAATGCTCAAAAAAATGAGTTCGGATGAGTGAGATATCGCTATTTGAAAATTGCTTACAAAATTATAATTTCTGGAAAATTTCTGTCGCAGCTTCAAACTTCAAATGCCTCTAGATTTGGTCTTCGAAGTCTGATTTGGATGAAACAAAAGGCAAAACTGACTTTCTTGGACCTCCTCAATCCAATGGTAACCTCATATTTTACCCATCAAGCTTCAATAATAACTTGCCATAGAAAGCTCCAAAATACACAACCTCAAATAACATCAAATTTCTCTCAATTGGCAAACCAATGACACTCTAATAGCTCTGATACCATGTGAGATTTTGCCAAGATCTAGAGGCAATGGAAAGCACAAATAAGAGAGAACAAAATATATGATAGGAATAAACTGTATTCTATCAAGATGAAAATACTGATCATCTAGATCATCAATTATTACATACAATGAATATGAGCCTGCTTATATAGGCAAGGCTTTATGGATATGTGAGCACACAAACATGACATTTGGCTCAATAAGAAACAAGGGTAGGTAGGAGAAAAAATATAATATTCCACATGAGGTGGATCACCCACTAAATGTGGAGTGTAACAATAAGATCAGTCCACAAAAGGTAGAAATTCTCCTACACACACTATCCCAATGTGGCACAAACACCCAAGTGTCTCATACCCAGACTACTATGAAATGTATTTCCTAAGTAAACTTAAGTAAGGTGTAATAATATCCAAGATGAATAATTATTTACACCAACAGTAACCATTACACATCACTCGAGGGTATAACACTTAGAATGTGTTAGAGAGTTCATGCTAGGCATTTAAAACTATAATTTTATTTATATATCTATATTCATTTTATCATTTTGTTCCAATCTAATCTTTTATGAATGTCTAGGCAAGTATCCTTCATGAAATAAGACATATGAAGGGCATAAATAAAGTGTTTCATACACACAAGGAATATACTAATGCCATGATTAATATTCAAGATATCTTGAACTATGAAATTGCCACATTTACTGATTTACAACATTAATAGATATCAAAACCTCAACTAATCACTCGATGATGTACTATAATATTCATCATTTCCCTTAATGTACAATATATAGCATATAGACGATAACAATAATCTACATGATTTCATTGAACATTTTAATCGATCATATACTCACACAAGTAAATTTACTCATAAGAAATGGACCTCATTACTTAATCTCCAAACAAAATTTAATATCAAACTTTTATTACTCCTACTCCTATCACCTATGATCATTTCCTTAACACACCATTAACTAGACAATTTATCTACATTGCATAAAAATAAATATTATAGCCTTACTTGCAACCACTTATTTTCATTTACATTGAATTTCACATAAATTCAAATAGATTCATACATACATATTCTATTCTACTCATCTCCCATCAACCCTTAACTATATTATTTTGTAAACTAAATATTCTGAGTAATTAAAGGAAAATTATCATTAAGGAACATCTTGCAACGTCATACAATTCATTATCAATCCATCCTACTGGATTTCATTGAGCAAGCACTTCCTTAAAATTCAAATAGAATAAGGAGCTAAAATTTGTTCTTAATCTATCCATATAATCAAACAATACATTTCATTAAAACCACACATCTCCTTCACAAATCTAAGACTTTCATCTACCAAACCAAGTAAGAACATAACGTTATAATTCCTAGATTTTTTCTATATTATACATATAATGCATCAATTTTACTTTGTTCCAAATATATATTATAACATGGTCTTTTAATATATTAATTCATAAAACTTCTTACATTTTTCATGTAAAATAATTATATCTAATTAATTCTTTTTCTAAATGAAAATCATGGATGCAATACATAAATTTCGATCTTCAATGCAAATTTATTCCATCCTAGCTTCTCTTTTAGTGTATGCAAAATCATATTCATCAAAGAGTGATCAATGTTTCTACTTTATATTAAGAAAAATTTAAACTCTATGAATCTTCTACCCAAATAGTTAGGAGAGGGAGGAAAACATTGTCAAACAATTAATATATGCACACAAAAAATATATATATGGATAGTTTGAATTTTCCTAGGCATGTCATATTTATTGTACTATGCAACTACTTACATTATTCTCTAAAATATGCAAGTTCAACCTTTCGTGAGGTCTCCTAGCATTACAAATGTAGCTAGAAACCTCAAAATATTTATTGAATGTTATGATTTATCCAAAGAATCTTTTCTTACATGTAGGATTACACACATATACAAGCACCCAATAATTCTATTTGATACCCATACATCACCCAATAATTTTATGAAGAAAGATGAGGAAGGAGGACATTATTTATGCTACTATTTAGTATCTACTGATGCATCTAATGCAAATTCTTCAATTTTCAAATCATGATCTACACTAAATCATTCTTATATGCATAATGCAAACACTTCATCTTACTAGTCTTGGCAAAATCAACATAACAAGTTAATCATATAAACATAGCATCCATTAAATGAATACACATAATTTTCTCTCTATTAACATAATCAATTATGTTGTGAGAACAACTTTTATCATATAGATAATAAATTGAAATTACAAGAAAGAAAGTCTGCATAGAATCATATAAACATCACTTGCATCCAAGAGGCATGCATAAGAAGTGACTAAATAAATTGGTTAGAATCATGATTTCTAAAGGACTTAGGAAGAGGACACAAAGCATAGATATTTTAAAATCTCTAGGGTTCTAAATGCTTTTTCCATCACCAATCTCATAAGTAGCTAGAATCAAAAGAACATTATAACATGCCACATAAGACTAAGAGTAGACACCTTAACACAATATCCCAGTGTTTGCAACATGAGCTTTGATACCAGATTTTAATGCTTGCCAAAATATCCTAGAGAAAATAACTAAACTAGCTAACAATAGAGATAATTTTTTTAAAACAAAAATATACTAATGCAACATAGTAAACTATCATTACTCCAAATCATAGATTTACATAACATGAATGCATAAAACATCATGAAGATAACCATGACCTCATACAACACAAGAAGAAATAGCATTATAACAATTATCATCTCAACGTGTACCTATAATCATTCATCCATTCATCTAATAATTCATTCCCTAAATATGGTTTGAATTAACATACAAATGAAATGGAGAAAAGAGATTTTGTAGCGCGAGGTGATGCTGTAGAAGGCTATTTCAGGGATGAGAAATATTGTGGTAGTAGAAATCAATAGTGATAGCACCATAGGGGACTTCATGATCCATGGGATGGGCAAGAAAGGAGACATAACAAACAACAATCGCTCAGATGGTGGGAAGATATTGACCAATCATTTCTAATGGAAACCCTTAGAGCAAAAATTGATAATGGATGGAAGGCATATGGCTTATTGAATGGATCAGGAATAGACCAGGATAGAATTGATCAACAACAAGACTACTATCAGCCACAATGGATTTTTGCTAAGGGGAGATGGGTTGATAAGAGTGCAGAGCTCCATCAACAATGATGGCACAAGAACAATCACAATCCTAGCGTGGGATGGATACCACATTGGAACAAAGGAAAAAACTAGTTCAGGAACAACCGGAGAACCGAACTCCCTTGGCTAAAAACCAGAACAACCCAACAAAGACCTAATCTGAGAGTTTGGTTGACTCCAACTAGGAAGAGGTTAGAATGGCACAAGAAGGGTTATATGAAAGGAAGGTATGGGTGGTTCAAGCATTCAAAATCCCATAGTGGATACCTCTAATGACTAGAAATCTAGGGTAGGGGAGAAAATGGCTAGTGGGAAGAACATGCCTATAGACAACAAAGGTAAAGGAAAAATAGTTTTGGAGGAAGAAACAAGGTAGAAAGTAGAGACCAAGGAAGGTATGTTACCCCAAGAACCTTTCTATAAAATTTACATTGATGAGAAAGTAGTCAAACAGAATGGGGACTTTATGACAGATATAGGTTTCTTTATAAAATTGTTGGGGGGGGGGGGGGGGAGTGGGGGGAGATCTGGAAAATATTCTAGAGAAATTCAAAATTGGTGCATGGAGCAATGGGAAAAGTCTGTGGAAAAAAAACCTCTGCGGAACAATTTTTATGTAGTATCTTTCCAATATTATGAGGAAAAATTGAAAGCACAAGGGTCAGAACCTTATTTTATGGATGGAACTCAGATGCACATAATATAATGGAGCTTGAAATTTAACCCATGGGTTTTTTCAGTGGAAGAGAGTTCTGCTTGGTTCCATCTATATAATTTCCCCATGGAATATTGGGAAGAAGGTTTGATAAAGGATATTGGTAGAAGAATAGGGAAGTTTAGATTCATGGATGTAATTCTAGAAGATTCAAAGATGGGTTCACATTTTAGAATATGTGTAACTATAGCAAGAAAAATGGAGTTTCCATAGGAAATAGAGCTGATCACGGATATAGGCTACTGGAAACAAAAAATTGTAAAGGAAAATCAGCTGGAGCTATGTCCTAACCGCAAATCAATGATCCATGGTAAGGATAGGTGTGCCTCTATTACAGTAGTAAAGGGCGTTAATAAGTATGATCAAACCTTTACATCAAATTTAGAAGCCTAGAAATCATCCAAGTGGGCCTCCTTAATAGACATGAAGATGGAAATGATTAATCACATTTGGCCAGGTGGAAGAGATAGAGAATTAGGAAAAAGGATAGAAAATGATATTTGTGAAAATATAAATATAGAGATTAGTCAAATACAAAATCAAGATTAGTTGGAACTTCCTCTAGTTGATATAGAAAATAATGAAGATCAACCTACAGAAAAAACAAGTGTCACAAGTTTGGTGGGAGGGGGTAAGGTTCTTTTTCCCAATTTAACAAGATATCCAATATGATCCGAGAGACACCAGAAGAGGTGGGAAACATCAAAGATATGACAAAAGTGATAGGTGATTCTTCTGGGGCAGGTAAAGGTGGGGAGTATTTTGATAAAGAAAATGGAGAAGAGAATGATTTGGAAGATAAGGAAGATTCGGATTCAGACCTAGATGAGAGTTTTGTAAAATACCAAATAGGGATTTTAGGGGAAAGAGGAATTAAGAAAACCCAAATGAGAGCTTAAAACTCCCATATTTAGGATGGCTAAACAAATAGGACGCAAAAAAAAAAAGGCAAAATTGGAATTGGAAGGAAAGGCTAAAGGGAAAACAAAACTTAACCAAACAATCCTTAGAAGTGGAAGGGAGTTGGTCCCTTCAAAGGTTTCATGAGGATTATAAATTGGATTTCTAGGGGCTTAAATGCCCCTAGCAAATGGCATCTTTTCTGGTGTCAAATAGATACAAGTAAGGCTTATTTAATTCTCATACAAGAAAGAAAATGGAGGAAGGAGGAACAAGAGGCTAAAATGATGTTTTGGAGATAGTGGGATGGTTTTTTTGTGGATTCAAGAGGTGCTTCAGGTGGGATAGGTATATTGTGGAATCCTTTGAAAGTTAAGTGCTCACTTGAAGCAACACATACAAACTAGATGATGATAAAAGTCAAAGATTATCATAGCAACAAATCTTGGAAAGTGATCAATGTCTATGGACCCATACCTACATTAATGAAAAGGGAGACATGGGTAAGTATCTCCCAGGAATTAACCAGGCATGGAGGGGATAAAATCATTATTGGTAGAGACTTCAATGCAACTTTGAATAACATGAAGAATTTTGGAGGATTAAATACAACATCTAGGATACAACAGGATTTCCAGGAGTTTGTGGATAAGAATGAGTTGAGAGAGGTTGAGGCTAGGAATGAAATGTTTACATGGACTAACAAGAGATAAGGTTTCACCCACATTGCAGAAAAACTAGATAGATTCTTTATATCTTGGAATTGTGTAGTAGAAGCAGAAATGATTGAAGCATTTATACCGTCCTTTAGCATCTTAGACCACTTTCCAATCCAATTGCAAGTTACTGATGACAATTATAAGGGAGGAGCTCCATTCAAGCTTGAAAAGGTGGTCATGTGATTCAAATTTGTATGATTTGCTACAATAATGGTGGAATGAAGTACAATTAGTGGATCAAATTGATATGTACCTCTTCAGCAAGAAATTGGTATGTATAAAAGGAAAATTGAAGGAGTGGAATAAAACACATTTCAAGAATATTTTTGCAGAGAGTGATCAGATAGAGAAAGAATTGAGAGAATTAAATGAGATAGTCATAATGAGGGGCATGGGTAAAGAAGAATGTATAAAAGAGAGAGCTCTCAAGATTGAGAAAGCTGAAATCATCGCTATAGAGGAATGCTATTGGAGACAAAAGTCCAGAGAGGTTTGGCTCAAGGATGGGGATAAAAACACCAAATTCTTTCATAATTCAATAGTGGTTAATAGAAGTAGTGTAGCTAGGAAATCGGAAATCATCAAAGAAAATATCAACATTAGTCATAGCTCAATCACAAAAGCACAAATGCAATGATCAATCCTAATTACATCCAATAGAGACATGAAAGCACAACATTCAAGATTAAAAACTAAGCAAACCAAATGCAAATCTGAATATCTCCTTCATGCGGCTCCATTGTCCTTCTTTCTTCTTCAAATAACTTTGTTTGTGGATCTCACCTACAAGTGCATGATCATGATATGAAAGCAAGTAGACAAGATGATTGCTCAAGAATAATCAAAGCATGATTCATTCAGGAATCAATTCGTTCGATAATGTGATTAGGTGGGATTGAAGAAATTCATCCAATTTATAGACAAATCGGAGAGATGATCAAATTAGCATGAAGAGATTCAAATGGAAATTGCAAATCAAGAATGTCAATTATGACAAATTTGCACTTTCTATGCAATATTGATTGATTGATAATTTATGACAAATTTCTATGTCAAAAATTGATTGATTGTCAATTAATGACAAATTGAAATGTCATTCCCATGAAATTAGGAGGAAAATAGGAGAGAAATTGAATTAGAAATTAGGAAAATTAGAAAATTGGAAAATAGGAATTTAAGAAATTAGAAAATGAGGAAAATAGGAATTTAGTGAATTAATTAATAATTTTTCATTTATTAATAAATTCACAAAGAGGAAATTTAGAAATTGATGAAAGATTAGGAAATTAGGTAAATCAATTAATAATTTGTCATTTATTAATTAATTCACAAAAAGAGGATGTAGCATCGTAAATTGTACGCACTTGCTAGGGTGGTACAATTTCACACCTAGTTTAGCACCCGCCTTGGCGCATTTTGCATTTTGCATTGCATTTCCCCTTTAGCACTTAATTAATTAAATTAATTAGGTCTAAGGTTCTATTTTATCATCTCCCATATCATAAAGTTGGGCCCTTTTCATTAAAGTGTGCCCCTTTCATCTTATTCTTCCAATACATCATTTAGTCAAAAACCCTAATTAGGTCCTATTTTGAACTTGGGGGCTTGATTTCGAGGGCCAAAACATCTCAAAATCACTTGTAACTTCGGGATTCTCTCTTAAATCATCATATCCGATGACCCTGAAAATTTGGTGAAAAGTTGTTGGGACCATGGCGCCCGGAGAGGACCATGGCGCCCGGCGTGCACATGGTCCCGAACATTTTTCCCGCAATTTTAGGAGCGCGATCCAATCATAAAATAAAGCTTAACCCCAAGAAATTGGTGGGAGATTCAATCTCTAGGTCGGCCAAAAGTTGGAATTAAGACCTAGGGTTTCATATATAAGAGCTCTCTTTCTTCATTTGAAAGGATCCAGATTTTTGGTTTCAAGGACCTTCTATGCAGTGAAAGAGCAGATCTTTGAAGACTTCAACAAAATTCAACATCCATCCATCACGAATTCATCAATTTCATTCATTCATTTAGGGCTTTGAAGACATTGAAGAGCAATAGGGGATTATCGACTGAAGATTGGCTTGTACCCCTCCCTTGGGGTTGGGTATGATTTCATGTTGTTTTCATGTCTTTGCATAAGCTTCATTACATCATTTGTATTCATGCTTTAGATCACTTTGCATCTTGATTTGGAGCATTTACATTATCATTTACAAGCAATTAGGGTTTACTTTCTAGGTTGCTCTAGTTTGCTTACTTGCATTTTAGGATCTTGCACACACACAAGGTCTGCACACACACTACTTTTACAATACAACTTGGCTATTCATGGAGGTGGAAATCACCAAAGTGGGGGTTTGAATAAGGCAAAAACCTATATAGCTACCCACCATACCCTTTTCAGATATAAGTGCAAGTTTCGGGATTCGGACGACACCGCAAGTTGCAGATCCGATGGAAGCAGACTGAGATGGAACTTCACACCAAATTGTAGAGCAAAAGACTAGGACAGGGGCGTGGGATGCCCTGGTCCTGCCAGGACAGGGGCGCTGGGTGCCTTGGTCCCTAGGACAGGGGCGTTGGGCACCCTGGTCCTCCTGACAGACAGCAGTTTTCAGCATTTTTGACAGCTTTCCAGTTTGTAAAACAACAGTTTCCGAGGCAGTTTCAGGGGCAGAATCAGGACAGTGGCGGCCACGCCCCCATCCCAAACATTTTCATTCATATTTTAACACTGGGTACACACTTACATTCTTGTCTTGTCCTTGTGTTTACAGCTTTCAATTGTTTAAGTTCAATTCTGCAATCTTGTTATTAGTTCATACTTGCACTTTGGGGTTAGGGATTGAACTTGCATCATTTTATCTTTCAATTGCAACAAAGGAATAGAAATCCTAATAGGTAGCCCATGGCTCTCTCTTCCACAAAAAGAAGTAGCCAATTGTGTGATATCTCTAGGCTCTTTCGTATTCCACAAGTGTGTGGTTGAAAGTGAGATTAGGGCATGTTTGCTTAGTGTCACTTTTTCCCCCACACATTTTGGTGAACCCGACGTGAATTCCAATCTTCTCTAATTCTGATTTATGTTTTCAAATTTGAGTGTTTATGCTATTTCAAATTCAAATTTGTATTTACAAGTTTTTATTTCTTGCAAGATTCAAAAATTTAGAGGAAATTTTTGCTAAAACCCTAATTTTTTCAATTCAAAGTTGAACTTGTGGATAGCTTAATTGGGATCAATAATTTTAAATCTGATTTAGGAAATCATTTGAATCATAAATTTCATTGTCTAAATATACATTCTAAGTGCTTTCATTGAACATTTCCTTCTATTTTGCATGTGTTATCATTTGAAAGAGGAAAATTGTTGTCATGATGCATTCATTTCATAGATGTGATAATGGGTTAGCTTCCCTTGTTTCAATTTTTCCTTCTCCTAAAGAACCTCCCCCCATCTATAACAACATTTTAGTGCCTAAAAGAGTTGCTACCAATCCCTTTGAGACTCTCCCATGCTCTAAGGATGAATACTTTAAGAGTGATCTTGACAATTCTCCTAAAATGTGCCCTTCCTATTTAGCTATCCTAGAGGAAGAGAATGATATCATAAACACCTTTCTTAATGTTACTTCATCTTCCCTACATGATGCCTCTCTAAGTGAAAAGGTATTGATGGACATTGACTTATTTTCTCCTAAAGTTGGTCCTTCCAATGGGGGCATGTTAGTGCAACAAGAGGTTATGAACACTTCTTTCAAAGATCTCCTTCCTAAGCATGAATCTTTGGAGAAATATGTTCATGTTCCTCCTAAAAAGAGCACTCCCCTCATGAGGATTATTTTGTGCAAGAAGATTACATTATCCCTACATTTCCTAGTGATGGCATTTCCTTTTCCAACAAAATTCCTACTAGAGATGATGAATTAATGATAAATGCTTACCCTTCTCCTAAAGTTGATCTTACCCATAAGCATCCCTTAGAGAAAGAAGATGAAATAATAAGCAATTTCCTTAATTCTCTCTCCCCTAAAGATCATATTGAACATATTTTGAGGAAAGAGGATGAGTTTAACACATCTATTGATCCTCTCCCCCCTAAGGGTGAGGAATTAATAAACAATGTTATCTCCTCTCCCGAAATTGACAATACTTCAAACATTCCTTTCAACAACTTCACTATTTGGGATGAACCATTAGAAGAAGGTGTAGACTATTCTATACCCCATGAGAGAACCCTAGCCAAAGGGGATGAAATCAAGATTGAAAACTCCCTTGATAGTTTCTCACCTTCCTTGAATCTCAATCATCCTCCCTCTAAAAATAAAGCATCTCCCCCTCCTCAACTTGGTTCTACTCATAAGGATACCCTAGTTCAAAGCAAGATGGTTAACATCTCTTTCAAAGATCTCCCTCTCAAAAGCAAGACTTTAGAGAGTAATGTTGATCCTTCTCCTGGAGATTTTATTCCCCATGTAGATCCTTTGATGATAGAGGATGATATGACCTTTCCTAGTATCACTCTTCCTACTAGAACATCAATGCCTACCCCTGGTCTCTCTCCTAAAATTGATTTAATCCGTGATAAGATTTTAGTGCAAGAGAAGACTATCAATAATTCTTCCAACACTTTTGTTCATTCTTCTAAACCATCCTCAATCAATTTGATACATGTTAATGAAACACCTAACAAACCTCTCTTCACTGTCCAAGGTGCTTGTCCTTCTCAAAATTCTCAACCTTTAAATAAGCCTATCTTAGTGGTTCAAGGTGGTTATGCTAATGATTATTTTTGCACTCCTAAGAAACCTATTATTACTGTGCAAGGAGGTTATTCTACTAAGAGCCCTTATGAGTATGCTAAGCAACTGACTAGAGAGAGTTATAATGCGGTTGCTCATACCTATAACACAAGAAACAATAGGCAACCTAATCCTCCTCCAGTTATCCCAACTTCACTTCCTCCTTCCCAACCTATTTTTCCTCAAGCTCCACGTATTCCACAAGTTCTTGGTAAGGAATATGATCTCATAGAACAACTTAAAGCTACCCCTGCTAAGATATCCCTTTGGGATTTGATCCAAACTTCTTCCGCTCATCATGGAATGTTACAAGATGCCTTGAAAGATTTGAATGTTCCTCCACCTAATACATCTAGTAATATAGTGTCTTTGGTTAACTCTGTGATGAATCCTAAAGCTCAAATTGTGTTTACTCAAGATGAGTTGCCTACTAGTGAAGCTCAACATCAATATGATCCCTTGATGATTGTGGTTATCATAAATGACACTGCTATAAGACAAACACTGGTAGATAATGGTTCTCGCCTTAATGTGTGTAGCATTAATCTATTGCATAAGATGAATGTGGATACATCCCTTATTGAGCCTGACTCTCGTCCCATTCAAGGCTTTGATAATGTGGCTAAGTCTTCGTTAGGTATTATCACCTTACCCATCACAGTGGGACCTGTTACTTTGCCTACTCCTATCCATGTTATGTCGGGAAATCTAACATACAACTTGTTATTAGGGAGACCTTGGATTAATAGTATGCAAGCTGTCCCCTCTACATTGCATAGACAAGTTAAATTTATTTATAATAATAAGACATATACCTTGATAGGTGATACTAATTTTCAAGCTTGTTTGCAAACATCTACTTCCAAAGGGAGTTCTTCTAAGCCTTCCTCTTCTAGTGATGACTCGTTAAACAAGATACCTATGGATGAATCATCACCCTCTGATAATCAAAATTCTTTGAATGAGTCTGAAGTTCCTAAAGAAGATTCTTCTCAACTTGAATCTACAGATGAAAAGGCTTTTGATCCTGAGAAGGTTCTCGCAGAAGACGATTGGGGATCTCTTGATTTTAATCCCACCTTTGTAGGTGAGTATAGGGTTCCTCCTAGAGAACTTAAAGTTAAAGAGAAGGAAGAAATTAGAGATCAATCAGTCTTACCTGAACCTATGAGCAATAATTTTGTGGCTGCTTCTCAAACTTCTTCTCCTCACACCTCTAATTCTGAAGAATTTGATTCTTTGTCATACGAAAAACCACCTTTTCTTTCTGAAATGTCTAATCGTTATGGTCGTGGTTTTCATATTTTGGCTAAGAGTGGCTATAGTGGAAATGGTTGTGGCACAAATGAACAAGGAATTAAAGTTCCTTTAGAACATAACATGCATGAATATTCATTTGGACTTGGATATAATCTTTCTAAGCCCACCAAAGCATCTAAAAGACCATCTCTCAATGTGAATGCTATATTTAGTAGTGATGATGATCTCACTTCAACTAAATCATCTTCTACTTCTATCAACTCTCATTCCCCTCATAAGGAAATCTTGGTGATGAACAAATCTCTTTATGACTCCCCTCAAATTTCTAAATCCACTTATGAATCTTTATCTCCTATTCATCATAAAGTCCTTTCCTCCAGGGATAAGGCTCTAATAAATTACACTCATCCCTCTTCTAAGATTTCTTGTGACTTTCCTTCTTCAATTTTTATCATTTTATACATGTTTTTGATCCCACTTATAGTTGAGCATTTAGCATGTCATATTCAAATACCTAATTTAGTTTATCATGTCTTTAAATAACATTAATGGCTATTATGTTGCTCATCATTATGTGACATTGGTAGCTCATTTACTGGGGGCTCATTGTCATTCATGATGGTACAATTTCAAGTGCAATCATATTTTTTTGAAGCAACATAATAGCCTAATTTTTCTATGTTATCTCTTGTTCCTATGGGGTAATAGTGTGGAAATATTGATCATCTTTGCTTTAGAATTCTCTTCTCCTAGATATGGGAGAAGATGTGTATTCTCTTTCTTATCCTACCCACTTCTTGTGAGGAGCATTTTACATACACTAATGTCTTGCTTGCATGAACTCATGTCAGTATGTAGTACATTTTGCTTATGTCTAAATCTCTCCCTAGAAGATTGTGTAAGTCCTTCTCATTGTCCTTATCCTTGGGAAGCAATGATCTTTCCTTATTTTTATCTAAGGATCCACTTTTTCCTATTTCGTGGATGGTGTGAACTTTATTACTTGATGTTATTCCTTGTATGCATTTGCTGTTGTTTGTTCAAGGATTCTCTCTTGCACTACAACCTCTTTTGCACTTGGTAAAATACATCCATAATGAATTCACCCTCCCGATTGGGTTAAAAAGAGCGTCATCCTTCATTAAGAATCACTTTCACCTTGCAAAAGAAGGAAGTATTGCATTCTTATTCTCTTCTTTGTCTTATTCTAGAAGATGTTATATTTTTCTAAGACAATTCCTCTTGGGGATAGGTGTCTTTTGTACAAAGATCTCTTCTCCTCTAAGGATCTCCTTTACACATACTACAAGATATCCCTTTTCAACTATCTTATCCTTGCTTAAAGAGTGCAAAACTCTCTTGCTTGGATCTATAACATTGTTGCATTTGTGGGGTATCTTCTTTTGTGATGAAGGTAGGTATCCTTGTTCTACTTTACTTATGACATAAACATTACACTTTTTGAGCAATGGGTCATTCTTGGAACCAGAGCATAGACTCTTAGAGCGAGATGTCTCCATTTTTCTTTTATGCAAGGTGATTATTCTCGGAACCAGAGCACAGACTCTTAAAGCGAGATGTCACGCTTTTGTAGTATACATATATAGGTTGTAGCATACTCGGGCATAGACTCCTATGAGGTGCTTCTAACCTCCCTTACACACACATGCACGAGGTTGAATGGAACTAGTGGCATAAGGCTAGACTTTCTCACTCTCCTCCCTTACATGGATCACCTAGACAGACTCTAGGGGCTAGTTTTCCATGTCCTTTTTCCCATGGATCACCTAGACAAGATCTAGGGGCGAGAAGTCCATGTTTTCTCTCTCACTATTCTTCTCATGGATCACCAATATGTGTATTCATGCTTTTTTTCCTTTCTTTTCTTCTCTTTGCATTTTGTTTCCATTCACATCCTTCATCTTGTGTTAGAGAACTCTCAAATCCTCACACTCTTTGTTTTGTTGGAATTGAGATTTAGTCCTCTTTCTTACCAAATGATTCTCCATTAGTTTTTGATCTCATATCAAATCTTCTTGTGAGCATTTGTCATCAATATTCTTTAACAATTCGAAGTGGTAAACATGATACCCTGTTTCAACTCACTAAAATTAGAAAGCCGAAACAGGGGGGGCATATAGCTACCCTCGAATTTTCATCACCTTCCTTAGTAAGCATTAGGTGATTTTGTGATCTAACGTGTGTTTTGTAGGGTGTGGTTCCTAACTATGTACTGCAGATACCGCTGGGGGCTTTGTTCGACAGTCTTATGGATATATCCTTTTTCAAATAATGTTTACTTTTTTGTACTTTAGCTTGCATATGCACATAGTGTTCATATGACGGCTAAAGTGGGGGCTAAATGTAGCATCGTAAATTGTATGCACTTGCTAGGGTGGTACAATTTCACACCTAGTTTAGCACCCGCCTTGGCGCATTTTGCATTTTGCATTGCATTTCCCCTTTAGCACTTAATTAATTAAATTAATTAGGTCTAAGGTTCTATTTTATCATCTCCCATATCATAAAGTTGGGCCCTTTTCATTAAAGTGTGCCCCTTTCATCTTATTCTTCCAATACATCATTTAATCAAAAACCCTAATTAGGTCCTATTTTGAACTTGGAGGCTTGATTTCAGGGGTCAAAACATCTCAAAATCACCTGTAACTTCGGGATTCTCTCTAAAATCATCATATCTGACGGCCCTAAAAATTTGGTGAAAAGTTGTTGGGACCATGGCGCCTGACGTGCACATGGTCCCGGACATTTTTCCTGCAATTTTAGGAGCGCGATCCAATCATAAAATAAAGCTTAACCCCAAGAAATTGGTGGGAGATTCAATCTCTAGGTCGGCCAAAAGTTGGAATTAAGACCTAGGGTTTCATATATAAGAGCTCTCTTTCTTCATTTGAAAGGATCTAGATTTTTGGTTTCAAGGACCTTCTATGCAGCGAAAGAGCAGATCTTTGAAGACTTCAACAACATTCAACATCCATCCATCAAGAATTCATCAATTTCATTCATTCATTTAGGGCTTTGAAGACATTGAAGAGCAATAGGGGATTACCGACTGAAGATTGGCTTGTACCCCTCCCTTGGGGTTGGGTATGATTTCATGTTGTTTTCATGTCTTTGCATAAGCTTCATTACATCATTTGTATTCATGCTTTAGATCACTTTGCATCTTGATTTGGAGCATTTACATTATCATTTACAAGTAATTAGGGTTTACTTTCTAGGTTGCTCTAGTTTGCTTACTTGCATTTTAGGATCTTGCACACACACAAGGTCTGCACACACACTACTTTTACAATACAACTTGGCTATTCATGGAGGTGGAAATCACCAAAGCGGGGGTTTGACTAAGGCAAAACCCTATATAGCCGCCCACCATACCCTTTTCAGATATAAGTGCAGGTTTCAGGATTCGGACGACGCCGCAAGTTGCAGATCCGACGGAAGCAGACTGAGACGGAACTTCACACCAAATTGCAGAGCAAAAGACCAGGACAGGGACGTGGGGCGCCCTAGTCCTACCAGGACAGGGGCGCTGGGTGCCCTGGTCCCTGGGACAGGGGCGCTGGGCGCCCTGGTCCTCCTGACAGACAACAGTTTTCAGCATTTTTGACAACTTTCCAGGTTGTAAAACAGCAGTTTCCGGGGCAGTTTCAGGGGCAGAATCAGGATAGTGGCACCCACGCCCCCATCCCGAACATTTTCATTCATATTTTAACACCGGGTACACACTTACATTCTTGTCTTGTCCTTGTGTTTACAGCTTTCCATTGTTTAAGTTCAATTCTGCAATCTTGTTATTAGTTCATACTTGCACTTTGGGGTTAGGGATTGAACTTGCATCATTTTATCTTTCAATTGCAACAAAGGAATAGAAATCCTAATAGGTAGCCCATGGCTCTCTCTTCCACAAAAAGAAGTAGCCAATTGTGTGATACCTCTAGGCTCTTTCGTATTCCACAAGTGTGTGGTTGAAAGTGAGATTAGGGCATGTTTGCTTAGTGTCACTTTTTCTCCTACACAGAGGAATAATTAGTTAGCCAATTAAATTAAACATTTAATTATGACACGAAGACCTAGGATAAATAAATAAATTATTTAACCTAGAGGGAGAAATGACAAACAGGGTTAAATGAATAAAATCATGAAACCCTAAAAGATGAATTAGAAATGCAAGGATGACAATTAGGTCTCGACAAAGGATAATTGACGTCGATTCGATTTAATCATGATTCTGACTTGATAAAAGACCAACGCTGACAAACGATTTGATTGATAAATGTGCCAATTGACGAGGAACAATGACAAATTGATCCAAATTGACACGATTGAGAAAGACAATGATCGATGACAAATCGATCGCAAAATGACAAAATTGACAAAGAGAACAACGATCGATGACAAATAGATCGATGACAAAATAGATCACAAGATGACAAGATTAATGATAGGTTGATTCAAAAGACAAGAATCGATGACAAATCGATCGCATGATGACAAGATTGAAAAGAGGACAAAACCCTAATTAGGATTGACGATGTCCAAAATGATGACAAATGAATACGCACATAGATGCGGCAAGATAAGATTGACCAAAATCCTGACTGATATTGTTATCGACAAGACCAAATTCGAAAGTGAGATAAATGAAGAATGCAGAAGAAGGACTCGATGCTCGCAAATGATAAAGACCAAGTGCGCAACATGGAAGAAATGTTAATGTGATGCAAAAACCCTAAAATAAGGCAATGCACAAATGTTAAAGTATGATTCTACAAGCGTTGACCATTTTTAGGTGTCTACAAGTAGAAATAAAATCATAGAGTTAGTGAAGGAAGATGGTACAAGTGCACAAAATGGGGAAGAAATAAATCAAGAAGCATAAGGTACTTCTACCTTTTGCTGAATCAGGAGATCCAGAATTGGG
The DNA here is from genome assembly GCF_030272615.1 of Cryptomeria japonica. NCBI lineage: Eukaryota > Viridiplantae > Streptophyta > Pinopsida > Cupressales > Cupressaceae > Cryptomeria > Cryptomeria japonica. The sequence continues at coordinate 464,778,665 of NC_081410.1, read as the reverse complement.
AGGTAGATAGAAATCATTTTTTAGATAGAATTCTAACCATCATAACAACAACAACAAATGAGGAGCTCAATAAAGTAATAGATATGGAAGAATTGAGAAAATCTACCTTTCAACTTGGGTCAGATAAAGCTCTAGGCCCAGATGGATTTCCAACATGTTTTTATTAGATATATTGGGACATTATTAAGGTAGATTTGCTACAAGTGGCGAAAGAGTCAAGGAGAAAGGTAACAATATTAGAGGCCGTCAACCACACTTTTTTAGCTCTAATTCTTAAGAAAAAAGAGGTTACAAGAATGAAGGACTATCGGTCAATAGCACTTTGTAATACCTTATATAAGATTATCACCAAGATAGCTACAAATAGACTAAACAAGGTGCTAGATAGATTGATATCTGAGGAGCAAAGCGACTTCGCTCCAGGCAGGTCCATTGTAGAAGGAATCATAATTGCCCATGAAGCTATACATGCTGCAAGGAAATTCAGAATGCTCGACATGATAATTAAGGTGGATATCTTAAAAGCTTATGATCTAGTAGATAGGAATTTTCTGCTAAAGATTTTAACCAAGTTAGGGTTCAGTGACACATAGGTTGCATGGGTTAGAGGATGCATGGATCATCCCAAATTTTAAGTTTTAGGCAATGGAGTGGGATAGGGATTTTTCAATATTTCAAGAGGTATTAGGAAAGGGGATCCCCTCTCTCCATATTTATTTATAATCATGGCTAAGGCATTGGGGAGAAGTATAATAAAGGAGAGGGAGGAGGGTAGATGGGTTGGTATTGAAGTCACACTAGGGGTAGATCTGATGATGCATCAATAGTTTGTGAATGACACCTTATTGTTTGGAGCAGAGACTAGGAGAGAAGCAAGGGAGATTAGAACATTATTAGACAGTTACAATAAGTCTTTGGGGAAAACTATTAACTGGAATAAATCTGAAGTTATTTTTCTAAATGTATAGTTGGGACTCCAAAGGGACAACACAAATTTAAGGCCTAAGTGTGGCTAGTTTTCCTAAGAGATATTTGGGTATGTTGTTGTTTGGTGGTATTAACAGAAAGAGCTACTAGGAAAAATTAATGGAAAGCTGCAAACAAAAAATGGGATTGTGGAAAGGGAAATGGTTGACCTCATCTGAGAGACTATTGATCATTAAGGCAGTTCTTTCAGCCATCCCAATATATTCAATGTCTTGTATGAAACTACCTACATCTATGGAGGATACACTCAACCAAACCATGAGGAAATTATTTTGGAGTGGATCCCAGTAGGAGTAAGAAATCTTTTTGATAGCTTGGGATAGAGTTTGCAAACCACTAAAATATGGAGGGGCTTGGATTAGGTAGATAAACTTTATGAATTTTGCTATGGGTACAAAGCTTGTATTAATGATGTTTAAAAGTAATGGGAAATGGTCTAAGATTTTGAGAATGAAGCATTTGAATTCAGAAGACCCCATCAACATAATAAAGGTTGTGAACCCCCCGAGGGGATCAACAGTTTGGAATTTCATATGTGATAGTAGGGACATTATTACAAAACACACAACATGGGAAGTGCACAATAGATGAAGGGCTTCCTTTTGGGAGGACTCTTGGGATGGAAATCCCAGAATTGTGTAATACTGTAGCTCTAGGATATTAGAAGAGAAACAAAGAGGGTTTGGGGTGATAAGGTGTGCGATTATGGTATTATGATGAATGTTAATAGTATTGACAAATGGGGTTGAAAATCACTAGATGAAATTAATGCCCCATAAGATCAAAAAAAAAATTTAGCCATATTTACAAATAGATCTATTCCCATTTCTGAGGAGGATGGCAAACTCAAATGGTGTGCTTCGGTGGATGGGGAATACAAAGTGAAGATTGGTTACAGAATAAAGGAAAAAGAAGAAATCAAGAAATAATAGCCCAGAGAGCTGCTTTGGGGTAAGCATATTTTACCTAAGGCTAGAGTCTTTTCATTGATGGCTATACAAATTAGGATTCTCACTCAAGATAGGTTGGCTAAATTGGGATTCAGGAGACCCAATAGATGTATACTATGCAAACAGAACTTGGAATTAGTTGATCATCTATTATGGTCATGTCCCTATTCAGAATTTTGCTAGAAATTTTTCATAAGAAAGATTGAATTGCAGACTACTTTTCCCTCTAGATTACAAGAACTATTCATTTCATGGCCAAGAAGATTGCATAGTGGTATATTCAGCAGCATATGGAAAATCATACCATCAACTATATGTTGGGAGATATGGAAGGAAATAAATTGTAGGATTTTCAAAGAGAAAGCAATGCCCAAGGAAGTACTAGTCTCAAAGATAGAAGACTCAATTATAGAATTAGTCAACGAGGTGGGTATGGGTAAATATGTTTCCTTCACAAATAGAGATAATGACTTGAAGAATAAATTTGAGAGGTTGACTATTCCCAAAGACTTTGAACCAAAGCAACAACAAGTGACTGAGATATTAAGAAGAAGCACACAATAGAGGTGCATTGATGAAGGGTGGGTAAAAGTTAATTTTAATGGGGCTTCATTTGGAAATCTATGGTCAGCTAGGATAGGGTGTATTGCTTAAGATTCAAAGGGAAGGGTATTGGGCAGGGTAGCAGAACATATTTGAGTGGCTTTGAATAATATAACAAAATTTTGAGCAGCATTAAAAGGTCTTGAAATGGGTAAAAGGTTGGGGGAAGAACGTACACACCTAGAAGGGGATTCTTTATTGACTATCAATGCCATTAGGAACAATGTGACTGTCAGTTGGTAGCTCCAAAGATGGTTGGAACCTATGGCTAAAATATTAAATGGATGCATAGAATTCAAGATTAGTCATATATATCATGACGGGAATTGTGTTGCAGATGAGCTGGAAAAAGAAAAAGCTAGAATAGAGGAGGTTGATGAAGTCATACTGATGGATGGGGAAAAAGTGCAAAGGCAACACAATGAGATTTGTATAAGATGATGGGTGTTTGGGATTGCAGGTGAAGGGGGGATTGGAAGATGAGGTGACTAGGTGGATGGAAGCTGAAGGCCAGCAGGAGGGTGGATTTAAGAGGTATGTAAAGAAAGCATTAATTGAGGTGAGTTGTATTTTTGTAAGAAGTGGACCAAAAATTCAGCTAGCCCAACCCACAATGAAGGACACTATAGGAAATTGAAAAAAGGTGGTAGTTTCTAATTCTCTATTGAGGGTCAGGATGATTGGAGTTTGGAGAGTGGAGAGGTACGAAGACCTCAAGAGAAAAGAGCGGTGGAGGAGTTTGGAAATGGGGGAGGCATAGCTAGGATGTGTTTCTACATGTTTGGTAAAGGAAAGAGCATATCAGATTTGCAAGCATTGTATTTAGGAAGGGAGCTCTTTAGGAAACATAGTAGGTGTCAAGTAATATGTTAACATGCAGGATTTAGGCTTTCTTGTGTGGAGTATGATAAATTTTATGATTCCAATACTAGAGTATGGAATAGTCATGTGAGAAATTTCACAGATTATAGCTGGGGATGGGTTGAGTGTATGATGCATTGCATACTCTATAGGTGGAGAAGGAAATGTTGTAGTGAGTTTGAATTTTAGACTAGGGGTTAGTAGTGTTGGCATTTTGGCATTTAGTTGTCATTGATGTCAACTGACATGATGGGTATTCACATAAATGTGAGCAGACATAATGAAGGCTTATCGGTAAGGTATAAATCAATTTGAAGGATAATTGCCTATTTATGATGAAGAGGCAGAATGTTAAAAGTTGTCACAAACTACTAGAGGAGAAGATGTGTTACTGGTATAGTGTGCACTATCAGTTAGCAGGAGAAGAAGACTTTATCGGTAAAGGCGTGTACCGGTATGAGTTTGTTGAATGATCAAGTCTGAATTGATTGTGTGTCAGTGAGTAGAGTGATTGACCATAGTGATGTCATGTGGAGCCAAGGTGGCAAATAGGTAGAGATTGGTAAAACCATCATCAACACAGCTGGTGAAACTATTTGTCGACATAAATGAAATAGCCATAAATCATAGGATTGTATCGGACTATTGTGGCTTGAGGAAGAAACAATGACAAAGGAAGATCAGGGAGTAGTTGGCGCCTAGATCAATGCAAAGGAAATCCGATTCAGGAAGACCTCAAAAAGGAAATAGCAGAAGCATTTTATGTGTTGATGGATTTCAAGGCTAGAGATCTTGTTTGAGATTGCTATTTTCAGGAAATATGCATTGGATAATGGAAACTATGTACAAATGCATCCTTGAAGGACAGGTGGTCAATCCAAGACAGGCTAGATTGGATCTCATGAAGATTATGTTGGGAAGAGGAAACCCTATCTACTTAGAAGTTTGAATTGTTTTTTGGTGGGAAACCACAGGATAAAAGAAGAGAGCTTGAGATAGAGCTAGTTGATGTTGTGTAGAAGAAGAAGAGAAAAGTGAGAGTTAGTGAAAGAGAAGAATTGCTTGCATTAGAAATCATTCTAAGAAAGTTGCAATGTAGGTGAGCATGTATATAGGTGAGATGATTCTATCGGCATAACTATAGTTTTGCATTTGAGCCATACCAGCAAAGTGTGGCAGAGTAGGTAGTATCCAAGTGTGACACAGTGTGTTAAGAGACTTTGTGAGAGAGGGAGAGAAAGATAATAGAGGCCAAGAATCAAAGATAGCAATTTCACAATTGGTAGTGTGAGATTCAGAGGAGGAGAAAAGACTATCAACTAATAGTGAGTTATTTGATCAAAGAGTTGCATAATTCATTTACAACAAGAAGCCTTAATTGTATTCAAAGTATTTCAAGATACATCACCAAGTTGAAGCTTGGTGCAAGCGTTGGTGCCCTAAAAGTGTAGGGGTTGCTACTGCTTGGGTTGGTGCCCTAAATCTTTGTAACCTAGTGTTTTACTTGTGAGGCTGGATTGGAGCAATAGTTTCCGACAACATTTCTCACTGAGGTTTTTCCCATATTGGAATTTCCTTATATACCTGGTGTTGTGAGTTGCATTTGTGAGTTTGATCTCTTTAGTTTTACTTTTTTCTTTACCGGTTTGGTTTCTTAGAGATTGAGTGATTAACTAGTATTCTGAATTTGATTTGAAAGTCAAAAGATTTAGGAACCACTGATTCACCCCCCTCTCAGTGGTACTCTGTGTTCAACAATTGGTATCAGAGCATAGGTTCCCAATTATCTTTAAACCTTTGGTAGATTCTAGACTTTGAACACAATGGAAATAAATGAGTCTGCTTCCTCCAAAGCCCCCATGTTTGATGTATCTAACTATGCCTTCTGGAGCAGAAGAATGGAGACCTATATTTCCTCCCTGGGTTTTGATGTGTGGATGTTTGTCAAGAATGGATATACTATCCCTAGTATTCCTCCCACTGATCCGGGTGCCAAAAGGAGTATGAGAAAAATGCCAAGGACAAACATGCTATCTTGAGCTGGTTGTTTGATAATGAGTTTGTCAAAGTCATGCACTGTGTATCTGCCAAGGAGACTTGGGATAAACTACAGAGGTTGTTTGCAAGAGATGCAAAAGTCAAAGAGGCCAAGCTGCAAGAACTCAGGGGCCAACTTGAAAGTATCAAGATGAAAGATGATGAAAAGGTTGCAGATTATCTTCACAAACTTGATGAAACTATGAACACCATTAGAGGAATTGGTGAAGAGATTGCAGACGAGACTCTTGTCAAGAAGGTTCTTAGATCTCTCACACCCAAGTATGATACTAAGGTGTCTGCCATAGAAGAAGCTAAGGATCTGAAGACTTTTATAATGGATGAGATTTTTGGTTCACTAATAGCCTATGAGATGAGAACAACCAATGATACTTCCTTAAGAAAAGAAGCAACATTCAACATCACCAAAAAGGGCAAAGAAGCAGCTTCTCATAAAGAATCTAGTGGAGACTCTAATGCTGAAGTAGAAAACTTTGTTAGAAAGCTCAAGAGAGGATTCGGCCAGTATAAAGGAAAGCTACCACTTAAATTTTTCAACTGTTGTAAGGTCAGACACTTTGCTACAAAATGCCCCCACAAAGAAACTGGTGGAGATGAGTCAAGAGAGTTCAACAAATCTACTGGCAAAGATAGAGAAAGAAACACCTAGAAATAAGGAAGGAGAGGCTACCAGAATCAAAATAGCCTATGTACTATTGAGGATGACACAACAGATGAAGAAAATGCATCTGAAGATGATTATTATGAGAATGATAGAAAAGTCAATCTCTTCATGGCACTTGGTGAACCAGTTGATGAAAATGAGGAAGAAGAGGATATTGAAGATGAAGTGGACTTGGAGGGTGAGATTATAAGTGCTCTTGAAGAATTGAGTAAAATAGGAAGAGAACTCAAAAAGGTCAATCTTGCTGCAATAGATGAACAAGATCTATTGAAACAATCTCTGGATGAGTTCGGTCAAGTTATATTTGACCTGAAATTGCAGCTGGGAGAAACTAAGAGGATATGTGAAGCTACATCCTCTTACTTAACAAGGAAGGAAAGGGAGCATCAAGAGCTGGAAGCATAAATAGTAAAGCTCAGAAATGAGCTTGAAGAAAGTAATAAATAAATAAAAATAAGGAGCAAATATAAAGGCAACACAGAGGCCTTAGACCAAATGTTGAGTAAACATAAATAATCCAAAGACACTAGTGGTCTAGGATTCGAAGTAGGTCAAATCTCAACCAACAAAGATACATCTGACAAAGAAATAAAGTTAACATCTTCAAATGAAGGTGAAGAAAAGAAGACATTCACTGTAGGCAAGGATACCAGTAAAAAGACATATGCATATGTTGTTTGAAATCGCCACACAAACCAATATACAGAAGCTATGAACCAGAGGCCACACTCTTTTTACTGACATGCAGATCCAAGGAGAAATGTAAGAGTTGACCATGAAGGTTTCACTAGAATCAATAGTATGAAGGGAAGACCCCCTATGAGGCAGTGCTTTGTAGGACCAAGGCAACCTAAACGGTATCTTGCAAACTTCCATTGTTACTTTTACCAGTGTAACAAATTTGGGCATAGAATAGCTGACTATAGATTAATCAATAATCCCTATAGGAGTTATGAAAGTAGGAATCTATTTAATGCACTCTGGGATATGAATTTTGTTTTCTATCAGTGCAATGGATATGGTCATAAGAGTTTTGAATGTAGGAAAAATAAATTGGTACCTCACATTAATCTTAAGGATTTTCCCTCAAATAAAGATGTGAAATACTATAACTGACAAGAGTTTGGACACATAGCAAGGTTGTGTAAAAATGGAAAGATCAAATAGAAGAAAACAAACCTTGATCAAGAACTAGTAGTTGAACCTGAGCACAATATAGTAGCTGACAAGAAGAAGAAAAACAAACCAGTATGGATTGTGAAAGAAAAGGAAAAGGCAAAATCAAGTCTCATAGTGCAGAATACCCTACATGCTAAAAGAAAAAATCTATGGGTTGTAGATCGTGGTTGCTCCAACCACATGACTAGTGACAAAAGGAAGTTCATCAAACTTGAGGACTAGAATGGTGGTTCAGTAAGGTTTGGAGACAATTCTTCCATCAAAATAAAGGGAAAAGGAACTCTAAGCATTGATGGAAAACTAAAGGCATGGTGTATATTATGTGGAAGGCCTAAAGAACAATTTTCTAAGCATGAGTCAGATGTGTGACAAAGGTTACAAATTCACCTTTGACTCAACTGGTTGCTAGATAAAGAAAGATAGTATTGGTAAAGTTGTGGTAGAAGAAAAGAAAACATATGGAAATGTTTATAATCTAAAGGAATGTTATGAGTCCCAATGTATGTTAGGATAAGTGGATGAAAGTTGGCTATGGCACCAAAGACTAGGCCACATAAACTTTGATAACCTAGTTGCAGTAAGCAAAAGGGGTGTGTGAGGAATATTCCACCCATCATCAAACCGGTAAACAGATTTTGTGATGAGTGTGTAAAAGGTAAGCAAACTAAAGTGAGCTTCAGGACAAAAGAGCACAACACCTCAAGACCACTTGAAATCATGTATACTGAACTATGTGGTCCAACTCAAACAAGAGTACTTGCTGGTGAAAGGTATTTTATGCTCTTCATTGATGACTACTCAAGAATGACATGGGTCACCTTTCTGCAATATAAATCAAAAGCATTTGAAAGATTCAAGATCTTTCAAAAGATGGTGGAAAAATAAAGTGCGTACAGGTTAAAGTGCCTAAGATCAGACAGGGGTGCAAAGTTTACATCGAATGAATTTAAAGATTATTGTGAAAAACATGAAATTAGAAGGCAATACTCTACTCTTAGGACACCACAAGAAAATGGTGTGGTAGAAAGGAAGAACAAGAAATTCAAGGAGATGCCTAGGACCATGTTAAATGAGGCTAGTCTATCAGACACATATTGGAAAGAAGTTGTTCATACTACTACATATACTTTGAACTGGGTTCAATTAAGAGCAAAAAGCAAGATGACACCTTATGAGTTGTGGTATGACCAAAAACCATCAGTTAAATACTTCAAAGTATTTGGAAGCAAGTGCTTTATCAAGAAAGATATGGATGGTCTAGGAAGTTTTGACTCTAGGAGTGATGAAGGAATTTTCCTTGGTTACTCATCTAACAAAATGGCCTACAAATGCTACAATAAAAGACTAACAAGAGTCATTGAGAGTGTGCATATAAAAGTTGATGAAGATATGCATAAAGGATGTTAACCACAGATTAACCAGTATGATAACTCTGGTGATGAAGATGATGAAGTTAACTCAGATACTGAACCAGAGGTAGCATCCAAGAAGTTCCCCAACCGGTATGTATAGCTGAATCACCTAGAAGAGAAAATTCTAGGAAATAAGAGTGATGTTGTGCAAACTAGAAGAAGACTTGCCTGGAATGATGAACAAGTCAGCCTATGCCTTATGACTGAAGTGGAACCTAAAACATTCAATGAGATCAATGAAAGACAAGAATGGATGGATGCCATAGAAGAAGAACTACAACAGATTGAGAAGAACAATACTTGGGAATTAGTCCCTAGACTAGAAGATAAGAACATCATTGGCACTAAATGGGTCTACCAGAACAAGATGAATGAAGAAGGTAAGATTGTTAGGCATAAAGCTAGACAAGTGTACAAAGGATACTCTCAAGTAGAGGGGATTGACTTTGAAGAAACATTTGCACCGGTACCTAGACTAGAAGTAATTAGAATGTTTCTATCCTTCTCTGCCTATGAGGGCTATAAAGTATACCAAATGGATGTAAAATCTACTTTTCTAAATGAAAATTTGGAAGAAGAAGTGTACATGGAGAAACTAGAATGGTTTCTTCTACATGATGATGAGACATTTGTGTCCCGGTTGAAGAAGGCCTTGTATGGTCTAAAGAAATCTCCTAGAGCATGGTATTCAAGATTAGATTAGTACCTAAAGGAGCATGGATTCAAAAAGGGAAGTGTTGATAGAAATTTGTACATAAAGAAAGATGGGAACCACATGATCATTGTAGTTGTGTATGTAGATGACATCATTTTTGTAGGCAACAAGGACACCCTCTGCAAAGAATTTGTTGATCAGATGTAGTCATAATTTGAGATGTCAATGCTTGGTGAATTAACTTACTTCCTTGGTTTGCAAATATTATAGCAAGATAAAGGAATCTTTGTCTCACAAATCAAGTATGCAAAGGAGATGTTGAAGAAATTCAAATTAGAAGATTGTCAATCAGTAAGCACCCCCATGGTGACCGGTAGTAAATTAAGCAAGAATGATGAATCATCGGTGGTGGATCAGACTCTGTATAGATCCATGATAGGCAATGTACTATATCTAACTTCTTCAAGACCGGATATAGTTCAGGTAGTATGCATGGTGGCCAGATTCCAAACTACACCAAAGCAGTCACATATGAATGTTGTTAGAAGAATTTTTAGGTACCTACAAGGGACACTCAACTATGGTTTGTGGTATCCTAAACAAGTGGATTTTATCTTGGAGGCATACACTGATGCTGATTGGGCAGGTTGCATTGATGATATAAAGAGCACAAGTAGTGGTGCATTCTTTCTAGGTGACTGGTTAGTCTCATGGCATAGCAAGAAGGACTCAGTCTCTCTATCTACTACTGAAGCTGAATACATTGTTATTACTACATGCTACTCTCAGGTGCTTTGGATGAAGTAGAACCTCAAAGACAACAAGTGGACATCACTGACCCTATTCTCATCAGGTGTGACAATTCGAGTTCAATTATCATAGCAAAGAATCCAGTCGTGCATTCTACAACAAAGCACATTGCTATCAAGTATCACTTTCTCAGAGAGAAGGTTGAAGGACAGGAGTTAAGGATGGATTATGTTCCTACTGGCAAACAAGTAGTAGATATTTTCACCAAACCATTACATGTAAGTACTTTTGAGTACCTTCGACATAAGTTGGGAGTTGTGTCTTCTGTCTAGAAAGGATTTATGTAGTTCAAGGGGAGCTCGGTATGGATCAAAGGGGGAGTGCATAGTACCCTTTGTCATTATGTCAAAGGGGGATAAATGTATCGACATAGAGTTTTTGTCGAGAAGTTGACATCAATTCCAAAGGAGGAGATTGTTGGCATTTTGGCATTTAGTTGTCATTGACGTCAACTGACATGCACAAAGTGTGTGTTGAGAAGTTGACATCAATGCCAAAGGGGGAGATTGTTGGCATTTTGGCATTTAGCTGTCATTGATGTCTACCGACATGATGGGTATTCACATAAATGTGAGTAGACTTAATGAAGGCTTATTGGTAAGGCGTAAACTGATCTGAAGGATAATTGCCTATTTATGATGAAGAGGCAAAATGTTAAAATTTGTCACAAAATACTGGAGGATAAGATGTGTTACTGGTATAGTGTGCACTACCGGTTAGCAGGAGAAGAAGACTTTATCGGTAAAGGCATGTACTAGTATGAGTTTGTTGAATGATCAAGTCTGAACTAACTTTGTATCGGTGAGTAGAGTGATTGACCACAGTGATGTCATGTGGAGACAAGGTGGCAAATAGGCAGAGATTGGTAAAACCATCATCGACACAGTTGTGAAACTGTTTGTCGACATAAATGAAACAACCACAAATCATGGGATTGTATCTGACCATTGTGGCTCAAGGAAGAAACAATGATAGAGGAAGATCAGGGAGTAGTTAGCACCTGGATCAATGCAAAGTAAATCCGATTCAAGAAGACCTCAAAAAGGAAATAGATGAAGCGTTTAATGTGTCGATGGATTTCAAGGTAGGAGATCTTGTTTGAGATTTCTATTTTCAGGAAATATGCATTGGATAATGGAAACTATGTACTAGAGTGTATGATAGCATCTGATCATGAAGTCAATACTAACTAACCAAAACATACTCTAAAAACATCAAACCAAACATATTCCATTGATCCAAATATGATGATAGTATCCAACTAATAGTCCCTTCTATCAGTAACCAACCATAACAACTAGTGTTGACATTAATGACAAAATATCAATGCAACACATAATCAATTCCTTTATATTGCCAACAATCTCCCACTTTGACATTGATGGCAACACTAGATGTGAAAAAGAAAACATCTAAGTGCCAAGAAATTCCAAACATTTCTCATAGAAGATATAACAATGAAAAACTGAAAAATCCCAACAACTCCCCCTGAAGAGTGCAGTCCAATCTGAAACTGATCTGAATCTCTCTCCCATATGACATATTATGACATTATTTTTTAGATATAACTCTCCCCTTTGACATCAATGCCAAATATATGACATAGATATCAAAATCTTGTGAATCTCAAAGCTGACTACTCCCCCTGAGTAGTAGCACCACTACATCAATCTGGAGCAAAGGATAAAGCTGATGATGCATACCAGACTGATGCTCTGCTCCATCAGTTAAGTTTATACCAGAGGGGTAGACACCCCTAACCCATCTCACAAATATTCTAATGATTCCTTAGACAATGGTTTAGTGAATATATCTGCAATCTGCTCTTTAGTGTTCACATAAACCAATTTGACTTCCTTTTCTTCCACGTTTTCCTCAGAAAGTTATATTTTATTGAAATGTGCTTAGGCTTAGAGTGAAATACTAGATTCGTAGATATGTCAATAGCTATAGAGTTATCACAATAGATAATTACTAGTTCACTACAATTTACCTTGATATCCTTCAACATTTGCTTCATCCACAAGACTTGAGTGCAATTAGTTGCTACTGTAACATATTCAGCTTCTGTAGTAGATAAAGAAATACAAGACTATTTTTTGCTGATCCATGAAACCAAGTTCTTTCCAAGAAAGAAAGCTCCACCATATGTGCTCTTCCTATCATCGGTATCTCCTACCCAATCTGAATCTATATATGCACATAAAGTGAAGTTATCATCTCTAGAGTACCATAAGCCATATTTTGTTGTTCCTTGCAAGTACCGAAATATCCTCTTTACTACACACTCATGATTTTCTTTAGGATTACTTTGATATCTTGAAACAATACTTACTACATTCATAATATTTGGTCTAGTCTAAGTTAGATATAACAAGCCACTAATCATAGACTTGTACCTTGTCGAATTTACCAGTGCAGATGTGTCTTTGATAGATAATTTCTCACTTGTCACTATAGGAGTACTTACTAGTTTGGAATTATCCATACCAAACTTCTTCAACAATTCCCTTAGATACTTAGTTTGATAGATAAAAATGCCTTTGTCAGTTTGAATGATCTGCAAACCTAAGAAAAATATCATCTCACCAATCATAGACAATTCAAATTAATTCTTCATATTATTAGAGAGTTCCATGCATAATTTATCTTCACCTTTGGTGCCCAAAAATGGGTTTAAATTGCCTCAAAGGCAAAGACCAAGTTGTTTTCTCCTAAAAATATCTATGGAAAGCCACTTCCATCTATTTAATATTCTTTAGACTTAGACCAACAATGATAAGGATGTGAGATCCTTCAAAGATTTGTTATAATTATTCAAAGATATACACACTTGCATAAAAACCTCAAAGTCGCCACCTAAATTACTTTGGGATATCAAATAATATACTGCATAATAATTCTTGAAATAAATCTATGAACCTTGTTCATACACCAAAAATATAGAACACCTTTTATCACGGGAAAACATGAAACAAAATATAGAAATGTGGGCTCAACTGTCAAATCATAGAGATATTATGAAAACTTCTACTATATTTTAAACAAGAACTCTTTAACCAAAGACTCTTTATCATATCGATCCTTAGTAGAGTAACCATTTTTTGTTGGTTACTAAAAATGGGTTTACACTAACTCAAAGGAAAAGACCAAGTTGTTTTCTCCTGAAAATATCTATGAAAATCCACTTCCAACTATTTAATATTCTTCAAACTTGGACCAACAATGACAAGGATGCGAGATCCTTTAAAGATTTGTTAAAATTATTCAAAGTTATACGCACTGGTGTAACCATAGATAATATTGCCTTGCAATACATCATATTTGTAATCTAGAAATAATATTGCCTTGCAATACATCATATTTGTAGTCCCCTCCCAAAAATACTAATCAAAATCACTATAAAGATCCCTATCACTCTGCAATTTCATTCAAGCATTTAATTGACCTCTTAGACCAAAGCATGAACAAAAAATTACATACACCAAAATAGTGCAATGAATGATAAAATCCTTGATAATATGCATTCAAAACATGATAGAACAATACATTGGAGAGAAATGGGTTTGAATCATATATTTATTTATTAATTTTTCTGTCTCTATAAGAATACAATCCATACATAACTCCTTCAAGAACCTGCAAAAAGTATAGACACAAGACTCTTTCTATTTTTTGCTTTGTAAAATGACCTTTTACAATCCTTTTGTTTCACCTAGACTTTGCTATTTGGAAACATAAATTTGGAACACTTTATGGATGAAAATTCTGAGCCCCATCTCATAGCCCTAAATTCCCTTTTATAAAAAAACAAGGGAGAAAACAAGCTTCAGGCCAGAGGAGACACCTGTCATCTTAGAATGACTATACATAAATGCATTCTATTATACAAAACAATCATCCTCGAACTTGCTTATATTGGATCAAAATATCTAGCTGCCTTATTCAAAACTCATGATGAAAATTACCCCCATCCTGTCTTACGGGTTCCAAAATATCTGCCACTAGAAAACAAAAATAGTTGTGCAAACTATTTATAACTTTCTATTCATCATTAAAATGTATGCCACTCCATGCACTATAATCTTCATTGGATGACCAATTGAAATTCATTACTTCATCAGCTTTTTCCCTATATGGAATATATTTAACGGCTACTTGGTTTGCCCCTCTCTCAAAAGTTTCAAAAAATAGCCTTGTAGCAATTATTTTACCCATACTATCCTCCAACATATCCATATTTAGCCCATCATAAATCATTTCTACCTAGGTGTTGATGACTCTCTTTGCCTCTTCTTTCCAAGGCTGCAAAGGCTTAACTACCCCTTCTCTACCTTCAATATCTAGCAAAAGAGTTTGTTCTAATTCACTAAAACTCTTCATCAATTCCCTTACCTTTCTTTCTGTATTTTCTGGCAGAATTGGGGCTTTGTGCATTGAATGTGGCCTCTTAGTATGAAATTTAGAGGCCATAGACATCATTCTAAGCTCATTTCCCCTTTGTAACCACTTTATAAACAGGGGAAGTGCCACTTCTTTATCATCATTAGACTTTTGAATAGCATAAAAAAGTAAAGCATATAAGGCATGAATACTATTTAACTTGTTTTCAATTTTCTCATTCAAATGAGTTAGAACCGAGCTAACTCTTCAGCTAATTGTTTTTCTTATTCTTTCAATTTACTTTCTATTTCAACTATTTTCTCTAAAAGCTAAGACTCATTTGGTTCAGTTGATCTTGTAGTATTAGGCTCATCATCATCATCATATGGGAATAATACCATGCCAAGGATATTAGTACTTGTATTTAATTGAGCCTCTTCTCCTCCTTGGACCATAGGTGGCGACCTAGATGTTGATGGCTCGAATGGTCTTGTAAGTGCAGGATAGGAAACCTTTATTTGTCCTTGCTCAATGAGTTGCACTCTTCTTTTCAACTCCATACTCCTTTTCTGAGATGCATTATAATTGTTAAAAATCTTATCAAATTTCTTCATTAGCTCAGCCTTCTCTGAAGCTTCCTTTTTTGCACTCTCATGTGCTAGCTTAGCAACATCAACATTCAATTTTGTAGCCTCTACACTTAATGTGTCAACTTCTCTCTTTATAATTAAGCTTCCCCTCAAGTTGGGGTTTAAATAACTGATGTTAGGCTTCCTAGGTCCTTCCTGCAGTGCCCATATCACCAATGTTGCATAATCATCTGCAAAGTTTGACCCTCTTAGTGCTAGTCCTACTCCTTCCATTGATTTCCTAATTGTGTCAAATGCCACTGCATCTTCTATATCCCATTCTGGCAATATCAAGAATCCAACCTGACTTACAATTTTCCTTCCCTCATCAATAGTGATTTCCTTGAACTCTTCCTTCATTTCATTTTTTACTTCTGCTTGGATTTCTTGGTCTGATCTATTTGGCCTTTGGGCCTTCCTCTCAGTAATCCTTCCTTTGTATTCCTCAACCTTTGTCTTCCATACTAACTACAAAAAGGTTGGGCTTCTTACAAATGCATCATCCTCAAGTAAATTATCATATGCATCCTTTCTTACATCTATGAAGGCTTTACCCTGGATATCCAAGGGATTAAGATCCAACTCCAAATTAGGAGGCAATATAGGAATACCAATCTGCATTTCTGCACTTGTTGCAACAAACCTGTCTTCCTCCACCTGTTCCTAATCTTGCCTTACTAGTGAAAAAGATACAGCTAATGGTGAGGGAGTTATGTCAGAATCTTCAAGATCAATGATCCCAACTCCTTGAAAAGGCTTAGTTTGTATCTTGGGGAAAGGCTCTGAACTCATCATCTTCTTACCCTTTCTCCTTATCAATCTCCCACTATCATTGCTACTATCTTCTTCCTCACTTACTTCTTCTATAAAACTTTTGTGAGGAGATTCTTGAACAAGCCTCTCTGCTATCACACCACCTACTCTCTAGGATACAAGAGGTTGTGAGATTAATTATTACCACCCATGAACTTCTTCAAGTCTAGCTAGCTTCTCCCTTAAGACTTTCATCAATTCATCAAAAAATTTCATAACAAATTCAATCTTGGTATGGAATGGGGAAAACTCCTTTAAGGGATCATATAAAAATTATCCACTTCTCTTTTCTCCATTCCTACATCAAGGGGTCATATTCATTCCCGATTAAGTCCTCAGGAAAATTATGCACATCAGGCAACAGAGCTCCTTTTTTTTCCCTTGTAATATTGTTGTAAAAATCCTCAAGATCACTATTTCTAGCTATACTTACCCCCAAATGATATGGAGTAAATAATTTTTTTAAGTGCTCATGTCCTCCCTCTATAATCACAAAGTAAAGGATAATGGTGTAATCTGGGAAAAATGTCCCTTTTCCTTTCCCTTTTAAATATTTATCTTGAATACATCCAATTTGCCACATAACCTTAGCAAAACCCATTCTTAGAGGAGCATTGAAGGGCAGTACATGAGGCTGTCCAGAAAAGCCATAGATTTTGATTATAGTACTTACAAAGTATGGGATAAGATCCCCCTAATTATGTTCAATTTTGGTAAGAGGCACTCTTTCCTTGGGTCTCACAAAATCATGCAATTTCTTAGGAATCCTTGGTGGATTCACTATCAACCTTTGTCTTAACCTAGAGGCAAATTTGTTATCAAATCTTATATAGCTAGCCTCTAGTCCATCGAATGACATGTCTGTACTCCAGAGTTGTATTGGAATCTCCTAATTATCTATTGTCCTTCTGAGGTTCATGGTACCCTCAAAATAATCTGCATTCCTTGAAAGGAACATATGCATGAGTAAATAATACTAGGAGAACTTAAGACCAACAACTTGATTCTTAATGTCTAATAATCCCTCATGAATATTTTCATCAAGATAAGGGGCAAAGTCAAAAACTACTGTAAAATTCGAATGTTGTATCTACATAGCCATGTACATAAAATCAGGTGGCATTACTATAACGGGATTAAAACCCAATATTTGGCATAGAGAAAATAAAGTAGCCTCAAAATAGGGAGCGAAAGAACCAATTGGAAATGACTCTTCTGAACTAGGGCTGATATGGTATGTTGTACTTCCCGCTCTAGCTAAATGCATTGGAAGGAAATTCTTTCTAATGAATTCCTTCATCTTGTAATACTCTACCTTTTGTTCATTCGAATCTACTAGTACCAGGCTAGGGGAAGGTTCATACAAGTCAAAAATCTCCTGAAATTCCTCCCTTTTGATGGTTAACATAATCTCTCCATCATTTTCCCTAATAACCCTTGAAACTGGGTCATATCTATTTGCAACAACCTTGAGTAAATCGACATCCATAAAAACACCTGATACTACCAACTTGCCCAAATCATACTTCCAAGGACTGGATAATAAGGAATTTAATTTCCTTTGTCCATACCATAATTTGAAAATCTCTAACCTAGTTGCCGGTATATTAGCATATGCCAAGAGGAATGCTTTGTCCGTTAACCCTTCCCCTAGGGTTTTTTCATCCACAAACCTCTGCCCCTATTGCTTATCATTTGTAGAAGGCTTTAATTGGTCCAAGAAATCATCATAAAGATTTATTTTCATATAATCCACTTGCCCTGAATGTTTCCATGAGGGAGCCATCTTCTACAACTAGGGATTTCTACTATATCTCCAAATTTGGGAAAGAAAACTAGGGCTATTACAAGATTTTTAAATTACAATAGTAATTCAAACAGATTTCACTATTTTCTGTCTAGTATCTTAACTCTAGAACAAATTGAATTTTATTTTTTGCAACCTTACACACAATTTGTAATATCAATTTGTTTCAAGAACATATGGAGAGCTTAGATAAACTTACTGCTTTTGATTTTTGCTAGAGATGACAATTCTGTGTCATAGAGAGTCATTTTAGTCTCCTTCAATAGTAGGAAAATCTTTAGGATTGCTATGAAATCTTTTGCAAATGAAAAACATTTTAAGAGCCTTTTAATTATTGTCTAGAAAATGATGCAAATGTCTCATGTGCCATTAATATTCGCGCGAGTGAAACAATGACTCATAATTTTTTATTTAAAAAATTTGAAAACCAATCGTCGATCATCTTCTAAGTTGGCCAATCCAATGATCATCTCTTGTCAATTCAACACTTGACCTTTCATTTGTATCATCGACCCCACAAAATTGTGACAAATCAGAAACACCTCATCTTTCTATCGAACTCTGTCAGCTTTCCTATTGTAGGTCTTCCTGGCGAACTCGAGATGCATGGCATCATCCCACAATGTCGTGGTGTATAACTACCTTGCAACTTCCATTGTAGGAATACGGGGGCTGTCTGATCTGTTCAAAGTTTACCACCTAGCATACTGCCCATGGACTCTTCATGAACTTAAAAATCGAGTGCCTTTTACCTCAGGATAAAACATCTTCGTTCATTCTAAGTACATGCAAATTGATGGGACTATTAGTAAATCAACCTTTATCACCTGCAAACTGGCAATACAATGCTACCGAATAGTTAGACTGCTAATGCTGTCGGTTTCCAGTGATAACATGTGGCACAATCTCACGGTGATGCGGTCATTAAAATCCTCGCATCTTTGATCACAGGGAGCACTAGCCATTCGATCTATCCTGTCTTTAGCAAATGGTCAGAGTATTTAGGACTTTTTTGGACTTAGGAAAATACAAGCATGGGCACAAATATTTAAAAGGAAAACTGATTATAGGGAATTCCATGTGGATGACATAGGTATAGAATATTTCATGAACCGGTTAATCACCACTTAATACTTAAGAAATGAAAATGGTCATGCGAATGAAAGGACAACCCTCAGCCTTAAGTTAGAAAAAGGTAACAACAAAATATATCATGGATTGAAAACTTACTTTCAAAGCAAGATTTAATCATAAAAGACACAACCCCTATAGCCCTAAACCCTAATAACCTAACCAAGGGCAAAAATAAAACCAGGATGACCAAATTTTGCAAGACATAATTTTAGGTCCTATCAGATATCATCAACAAAGACTTCAATAATCAGAATATCATCATCAGTGATCTTGTAATATAAATTACTTAGCACTGCCTTTAGTAAAACCAAGCTTCAAAATATATTTATCCAACCTTGCATACTAAGCTCTAGGAGCTTGTTTCAATCCATATAATGCTTTCCTTAACCTGCAAACCATATCTTTGTCATTTGTCAGTGAAAATCCATCAGGCTGCTCAATGTATACTTCTTCCTCAAGTTCACCATTCAAAAATGCACATTTAACATCCATTTGATATACCTTATAGTTCTTGTATGTAGTATAGGCAAGAAATAGTCTAACAACTTCAATTCTAGCTATTGGTGCAAATGTCTCACCATAATCAATTCCTTCCATTTGAGAATATCCTTTACTAACCAGTCTAGCCTTGTTTCTTACAACTTGACCATCCTCATTTAGTTTATTTCTAAAAACCATTTAGTTCCAATAACATTCTTATTTTTAGGCCGGGGAACTAAAGTCCAAGTCTTATTCTTCTCTATCTAATCTAATTCATCTTCCATAGCCTTTAACCAATGTTTATCTTTACAAGCTTCAATAACAGATGTCGGTTCAATTTGAGATATAAGACACACCTCTTTATTTTCCTATCTTCTTCTTATCATAACTCCCTTGTTCCTATCTCCAATTATTTGATCTTCAGAATGATTTAACCTTACATACCTTGGTGTCTTCTAAACTTCAGGTTCACTATTCTAATCATCAGTCACAGTTGAATTTTTTGATTGTACCGGTGTAACTGTCTTAGTATCTTGTGTCGGTTGAGGCATTGCTGGTTCAATTATGATCATTTCCACTATTGGTTCTCTATCATATGATATAGATTTATCTCTGTATTGCTCATCCACTTTCATATTTGCACTCTCCATAATTTTATGCAATCTTTTGTTATAACATCTATATGATTTGCTCTAAATTAAATATCCAAGAAATATCCCTTCATCACATCTAGGATAAAACTTCCCAACTGAATCATGCATTTTGATATAACATTTACTTCCAAAAATTCTAAAATATTTAATAGTAGGTGTATGTCCAAACCATAATTCATAAGGAGTCTTACCGTTTTCATCTTTGATATGAACTTTGTTGAATGTGTAGACTGTTGTACTCACTAATTCTCTCTAGTAGATGTGAGGCAATTTGGCTTCCATCATCATGGTCCTTGTTGAATCCAAAATGGTTATATTATTCCTTTCCACTACTCCATTCTGCTAAGGAGTTCGGGGTGTAGATAACTATCTCCTAATTCCATTTGTCTCACAAAAACTATTAAATTCATGAGATGTGAACTCACCGCCTTGATCTAATCTTAGACATTTGATTTTCAATCCAGTTTCTACTTCCACATTTTCTTTAAAGATCTTGAATTTTTCAAAATCTTAGGACTTCTCCCTTAGAAAAGTCACCCACAGCATTCTAGAATAATCATCAATTATTAGCATGAAGTACCTATCACCTTGAAAGCTTCTAGTTCTTGCTAGACCACATAAGTCAGTATGAATCAAATCAAGCACACCATTATATTTATCATGTATGCTCTTAAAAGAAGTTCTAACTTTCTTTCTCAATTGACATTCCTTACATACTAGATTATGAGGCTTTATAATCTTAGGTATATCTCTAACTGCCTTTGTTGAACTAATCTTAACAATATAACCAAAATTAACATGAAACAACCTCTTATGCCATAACCAACTCTCATCAATATGAGAAATCAAACATGTCTTATTACTAGTGTTCAAGTGAAATATATTACCTCTAGTTTGTGTACCGGTTGCAATCTCCAAACCAGTTCTGTTAATGGTTTTGCATTTTCTATCTTTGAACTGAAGTTGGAATCCCTTATCCACCAATTGACCAACACTTAAAGATTATGCTTTAAACCTTCTACATATTAGACATTATCAGTATTATGCTTTCCATCCAGATAAATAATGCCTTTACCTTTGATCATACATGCTTTGTCATCCCCAAATCTGACTTGACTGCCATTGTATTCTTGCAGGGACATAAATTTTCTTTTATCTCCAGTCATAGGATGTGAGCATCCACTATCAATTACCCATTCATCCTTGTCTTCAAATTTTTTTTGCTAGGGCCTTTTCTTCATTCTTGATAGCCGGTTCCAGTTCATCTTCCTTTAAAGCATAGAACACCCATTCCTTTCCATTGCTGGATCCACTAACAGAGTCTCCTACTAGTTCATCCTCTGAGTCATCACTTACTCCTTCCTCATCTACTATGTAGCATAGGTTTTTTTTCTTAAATCTATATTTTTTCTAATTAGGCTTAAATTATTTCTTAACTCTTTCTTCAAATCTTGCATTCCTTTTAGGACATCTAGATGCAAAATGACTAATCTTATTACATGCAAAGAAATTAAAAGGTGCTTTTCCTTCATACTTACTTCCTGTCAGTCCTTTAGGTACTCTTCTAGAAAATAAGGCTTCAAGTTGCTCAAATTCTTCATCCTCTTTCCTCATATCTTCTATTTCTTTTGCATATAGGGCTTTCTAATTACTTTTGTTGGTAGATGATGATGCATGAAACATAGGTTGAGACTTTCCAGCTCCAAAGGATCCAAATTCTTCAATCTCAAGAGCAGATAATTTCCTAATTAGAATGTCTCTGTTAACTAAAGTGTTTGTCATTGTTCTCAATTCATTAATTGCAGTAACCTTCATCTTGTAAGTCAATGGTAGGGCTCTCAAAACTTTAGAAACTATTTAATATTCACTCAGAGATCCTCCACAACATTGAATTCTCATGACAATCTCATTTACTCTTTCCATAAATGTAGCAATTATTTCATTATCTTCCATCTTCAAGCTCTCATATCTTACCCAATAACCATCAAGTTTAGAAATTTTGATAGTAGGATCACCTTCATTCAGAGTTTGCAATTATCCCACATAACCTTTGTAGATAATTTATCAGTCAATCCCATGATTTGTTGATTAGTGAGTGCACAAAGGAGGGTTTCTCTTGCTCTGCAATCATTTTCAATATTTTTGTCCAAGTCTACAAGAGCAGGATTGCTAGATGCCAAATCATAAGGTGTATATCCTTTCTTAGTGATCTCCCAAATATCCTTGCCAAGACATCTAAGATGAGTCTCCATTTAGATTTTCCATATCCCATAGTTTGTTCCATCAAGCTTAGGGATTTCTCTTTTGAAAATAGTTGCCGATGGATTTGAAGTATTATTTTCCATAGGATCTACCTCAAAAGGTTAAGCTTCTGCAAAAGAGGACCAAAGCTCTGACACCAATTGTTAGAATAACCGATGGACAACTGAGAGGGGGGGGGTGAATCAGTTGTCAATAGATTATATTAATCAAACCACTTTATAATCTTTAAACATAGCACATAAACATTGAATACCAGAATAGCAGAAATAGATATCGGTAAGGAATACAAGTTAAGAATAAAACAAAGAATTAACACAATGCAACCATACCACATAACACCATGATTTGTATGTAGAAAACTCAGTAAAGGGAAAAACCATGCTGGGAAGCCTACCCACAGTTAGATGACACTTCTGTAGAAAGTATGTGATACAATAAGGGGCTTGCACATGCAGGAAGGCACATTGCCTAGAGCGTACTGCTCATTACAAAGGAGTCTCACTGACTACAAAGAGGTTATAACCACCTTGTTGGTGTAAATAATTATTCATCTTGGATATTATTACACTTACTTAAGTTTACTCAGGAAATACATTTCATAGTAGTTTGGGTATGAGACACTTGGGTGTTTGTGCCACATTAGGATAGTGTGTGTAGGAGAATTTCCACCTTTTATGGTGTTGATCTTGTTGTTACACTCCACATTCAATGGGTGATCCACCTCATGTGGACTATTATATTATTTCTCCTACCTACCCTTGTTTCTTATTGAGCCACATGTCATGTTTGTGTGCTCACATATCCATATAACCTTGCCTATATAAGCAGGCTTATATTCATTATATGTAATGCTTAATAATCCAGTTGATCATATTTTTCATCTTGATAGAATACAATTTATTTCTATCATCTATTTTGTTCTCTCTTATTTGTGCTTTCCATTGCCTCTTGATCTTGGAAAAATCTCACATGGTATCAGAGCCATTAGAGTGTCATTGGTTTGCCAATTGAGAGAAATTTGATGCTATTTGGGGTTTGCATTTTGGATCTTTCTATTGCAGGTTATTATTGAAGCTTGATGGATTAAACCTGAGGTTACCATTGGATTGAGGAGGTCCAAGAAAGTCAGTTTTGCCTTTTGTTTCATCCAAATCGAACTTCGAAGGCCAAATCTAGAGGCATTTGAAGTTTGAAGTCGCGACGAAAATTTTTCAGAAATCATAATTTTGCAGGCGATTTTCAAATAGCGATATCTCACTCATCCTAACTCCTTTTTTCAAGCAATTTTTTTTGTTTTGGGGTAGAATTTTGTGATTTGTACAAAGGTTCAGGAGTTTTCTGTTTTGCGGATACAGATTTTTTGGAAATCATGAAATCCCAATTTTTACAACTTTGAAGGCTTCATTTGGGCTCATATGGACTCTTTTTCAGGTGCCATTTTTTTTTAAAGTGCATATTTTTTCATCTACTTTCATAATCGGCCATTTGTTTGTAGTAATTTTAAGTAGAAATTGTACTTTCATTATTTGGCCATTTTTGGCATATTTGGTACTTGCATTTTGCTTTGCTCTCATTTTAGATCACTAGCAGTATTTGTTGAAGTCTCTTAGATCTCATTTTGAGAAGTTGTAAATTGAAATTAGAAGTCCACTTTGCCTTTTTTTGCAAGTGGCCCATTGTATATGCATTAAGTATAAAGTGCCAAAATCACCATTTTGGGGGATTTCTTTGATTGAGTGAATTTGGGAGGGTGTATCTTGTGCTTTTGTGCTCTTGTGTTCTTTCCTTTCTGCTACTATGAGTTCTTCTAAGTTTCCTCTCTTAGCTCCTCATAATTATGCTACTTGGAAAATTGATGCATGGAGTAAACTTATGGAAAAAGGACTCACTCATTACATTGATGGAACTATTGTTGCTCCCGCTGATCCTAAGGTTGATCCAGTTGGTCACTTGGATTGGCTTACTAAAAATATCATGGCAATTGGTCCTTAAGAAAGTATGTATCAAAGGATCTCATTTTTCATATTAAGAAGTGTACTCTAATCAAGGATGTTTGGAAAAATTTTCAAGACTTGTATGATCAAGTTGATGAGATTAGGGGATATCAAATTGATAGTGATCTCACCATGTTGGATCCCAAGAACTTTGATACTATACAAGATTATGTCACTAAGGAAAATGAGTTGAGGGCACAACTCAAAGATTGTGGCATTGATAATAAGGATACTCAATTGATATTCAACTTGATAGGCAAGCTTCCACAAGAATATGCAACATTTGTTTCTAGTTTCCAAACCCATAGGATGATAATGGGTTCAAGCTACACAATGCCTACATTTGATGCTTTCAATGAAATGTTGATGATGGAACAAACTAAGTTGATAAGCATGGGCATTATTAAGGCTTCTAAGTCTCAAGCATTAGTGGCAAATCAAGGGAACAAAGGAAATCAAGGAAAGGACGACTCAAACAAGAAGAAATGACAATCAAAGCCTAAGGACAAAGCACCATCTTCTCCATAACAAGGAGATTCATCCTCTTCCAAGAGGGATAACTCACCAAAGAGGGAGAGACCTACTTGTGCCTATTGTAAAAAGTTTGGTCATGAGGAGCGTCATTGCCATTCTAAAAAGATTGATGAGCTCACACATATCATCAAAAAGCATAACATTGATTTGCCTACTGTCTAAACGAAGTATAATTCATCAACTTCCACTTCCTCACATTCAAAAGGAAAACAGAAAGCATTCATGGCTTCTACAAGTGGGAAGACTCACTCTTTTGGGTCAAGAAAAGGAAAAACTCTATGTGCTACCATCAGTCATGATTCAGAGAGATGACTTCTAGATTTAGGGGCTTCTCATCATATGGCATCTTCGCAGTCTATGTTCTCTACATTTGAGCCTTGCACCATGCCACAGATTTTGCTAGGCAATCATACATACATGGATGTGATTGGGAAAGGATCTATTGACATTGGGGATAACTCCTTCAATGATGTGTTGTGTGTACCCCACTTGACAAACAATCTCCTTTCTATCTATCAAATCACACATGGTGCAACTAAGAGAGTTGTGGAGTTCACACCTGAGTCAGTTTTCGTTAGAGACTTAGAGACTAGAGCTATCATTGCGACTGGGGTGGTTGATCATGCATCTCGGTTATACTCCTTTTTCAGATTTTGTTGATGATGATGATTTCACATTTGATGATTCTATACATGATGATCACACCCCTTGTGATGGTTCAGATTTTGAGCAGAACTTTGGGCACTTGAACATGGGGATTCTCACATGTGACCCCATTCTTGAGCCTTGTATTTCATCTCCTCATATTGATATCACATCACCTATTGCACCTGATGATGCAGATAGTGCGACAGTTTTGCCTTCATGTGATTCAGTGCAGCAGGATATTCATTGTCTTCCAGCTTCAGATTCTTGGGATGGTTACTTGATATACATTGCAGATTTGTTTGTGGAATCCTACATTGCAGATTTGGGAGACATCATTGATGACATTCATCTTCTCTTTGATGAATGTGATCCTTCTTTGATTGTTGTGAGGGAACACTCTGACCCTCTTGTTCATTCTCTACATAATCATTCTTTTGAGGTTGACATGATTGTGGATACTTATGTACAGCAGTTGGAGGAGGTCTCTTTATTTTTTGAGGAGACATGTGAGTCTTTGGGACATGTTCTACATCCATCTCCACTAGATCTTGGAGTGCCTTTTTCAGTAGTGTGGCATAGTTTACCACCTTTGGAGGGGGTATCTTTCAGCATCGACATGGGGACACTTGAGCAGTTTTCAGAGATTCCTTTCATCATGAGTTTTCTTCATACATCTTCATAATTATTCATCTTGGATATTATTACACTTACTTAGGTTTACTTAGGAAAAGCATTTCATAGTAGTTTGGGTATGAGACACTTGGGTGTTTGTGCCACATTGGGATAGTGTGTGTAGGAGAATTTCCTCCTTTTATGGTGTTGATCTTGTTGTTACACTCCACATTCAGTGGGTGATCCACCTCATGTGGACTATTATATTATTTCTCCTACCTACCCACACCTATTTCCTACCTACCCTTGTTTCTTATTGAGCCACATGTCATGTTTGTGTGCTCACATATCCATATAGACTTGCCTATATAAGCAGGCTTATATTCATTGTATGTAATGCTTAATGATCCAGTTGATCATATTTTTCATCTTGATAGAATATAGTTTATTTCTATCATCTATTTTGTTCTCTCTTATTTGTGCTTGCATTGCCTCTTGATCTTGGCAAAATCTCACACACCTCAATATAATTGGAAAACAATCTAGAAGAATGAATTGCCAGTGATAGCATCTACCATGCCTGATTACAGTCCCAGTTAAGCTAAATATCAGAGGCCTTTGACCTCTCACATAAACCCGATTCGGTCACCTATGATCGACCTAATCTACTTTGCATATGATATTTCATTCCACGACCATGACATGATCTACAATGAGATCTTACATCAATTTATACAAGCCCTAAGGCCTAAACCAATTATGTCAACCACCTTAAAGATATTACAATAAGATAATTACATACATCCATATTACAATGATATGCCATGTCGGCTTTAGACCAAAACAACATTAACCAATCCATAAATCATCCTGGTAACATGTAGAGAACATGTAACATGATACCGATCAATAACCTAGATAGGTATCAGACCTAAATAGATTTACCATGCCAAAGAGATGTCTCCAATCAGTCAAGGCACAATCAAGGATCACCTCCTGCATCTTGAATTCCATCGAGAAGCCACACCAACACCACTTATGCATCCTGTCAAAGATTCTTAGTAAAAGCTCTACCAGTAAAACCTTAAACCCTTACCAGTATAGGCTTAATAGAGTGTACAATAGCATTCAATCATCAAGTCAATACCAACTGACCAAAACATACTCCAAAAACATCAAACCAAATATATTCCATTGATCCAAACATGTCGATAGTATCCAACTAATAGTCCCTTCTACCAGTAACACTAGTTCTTGTACCAATAACCAAAATCTGTCTATTGGTAACCAACCATAACAACTGACATTGACATCAATGAAAAAATATCAATGCAACACATAATCAATTCCTTCATATTTCCAACACAAGCAACATTGATCAATGATCTGCAAGTGACGAGAATCAACCGAAACCCAATTTGGCTTCACTCCACACACTGTAAGACTAACTGGTAAGAACACATCAACATCAAGCCAATACTGGAATCAAAATCCCACCAGAATCAAATACAAATGCCAAGAATATCGAATATCATAAAGACAATGAACTCAAGGTGATCAATCCAAATCCACAACACTAAATTCTCAAACATGAAGTAATGCCACAATTTCCAAGCAATTTCATAGTTAACTGCACCAACACATTTGAACTACTATGGTGCTTCTACATAAGACTCTTGAGGTTAATTGAAAAGTGAGTCCCATCACTTGATCTCATTCGATGATCGGTCAATAGGTCCTTGCAACTACCTTAGGATTTGATGATCTGACTACAACTTTCAGTTGCCTCTCCATGACAATCTACTGGTCCACTCTGCAGCCTGCCTCAATTTGGCAATTTGTTCAAGTCTCCAACCACTAACTACCTCAAACTCAAGCTCTAGGTTCAGTGGTATACCTGCAAGCATTGCTCTACCTCATGTTTGGTGATCTGAACAAGTCTACAAGCTACCTCAACTTCTTTTCCAACTAACCGGTACACAATCAACACTCTCTCCACCAGCATGTTCACAAAATAGCTCCAATACCATTTGATGTAGTCAAGGTAGGGAGATCCAATGAAGGACATCCCTACCTTGCAGCCTAAACACAAACACCATGCAAGTTATACCGGTAACTGGTAACACGACATAAATAAAGAAGAGAAACTGGTAACACTATACAATACGTAAGTAGTAAATCGTATGAACAATTCTTATAACAGTGTAATGAATTACATATGCCACATGCTAGACCATAGCCCAAGATTACAAAGCAACCCTTACAACTTAGAACTATGATCTATAGATCATCCTCTCAACAAATCAACTAGTAACAACTTCCATTATTCTGCACTGATCTAGACCTCAACCCTTTCAGCTTCAATCCTATTGGACTGGAATCTCTCTGGAAACTACATCTTCACTTGATCTCTATTTTCTCTGATCTCTATCCTTTGTCTTCTTATCAAAATGAATCACTAAACTTTCCTCTTATACCATCAGCAAGAAAACAACTCGTTCAAGTTAGCCAAAGACCAACCGGTTCATGATGAAACGTGTAAACAATAACACATCGGCCCAGATCACCAAGAACATCACAAAAATGCTTATAAATTCATGCAGTCCTCTGGGAACATCAGACAAGGCTCAAGCAACATCAATCAATGATACAGAAGTCATGGGAATCAACCACAATCCAATTTGGCTTTTCTCCACACACTGCAAGACTAACTAGTAAGAACACATCAACATCAGGCCAATATTGGAATCAACATCTCACCAGAATCAAATCCAAATGCCAATAATATCAAATATGATAAAGACAACAAACTCAAGGTGATAAATCCAAATCCACAATGCTAAATTCTCAAACATGAATAAATGCCATGATCTCCAGGCAATTTCACAGTTAACTGCCCCAACCGGTTTGAACTACTTCGGTGCTCCTACATCACTTAGGGTGAAACATAAACATAACAACATCACAAGGAGGCTCAACATAAGATCTAACAATAACATCATTATGATACAAATCTCAATCGTAGCAAGGAGCATGAAGCCAACATGAACATCAAGAGCTTCAACCATCAAAAGCACAACAATAAAGAAGAGTAAGGCATACACCATATGTTGGAATTTTGTTGTCATTGATGTCAACCAGTATATGATGGAAAATGATATGGGAAATTGATGAGAAGTGTTGTCATTAATGAATACCAAAAATGGTGCCATTGATGTCAACTAGCATAGCAGGTCACTGGTAAGGAAGAGAAGGTCATCTAGCATAATGACTATTGGAGTCATCAATACAAAAGTTAGTGATTGACTTGTGTTGAAGACATAAGGACTGCAGACCGATAATTGACATGTTGGAAATGCTTAGTCTCCAACCAACAAGAGAGCAAGATGCTCAGATGTTGATTGTGATGAAGAGGGGGAATGTTAAAAAAATTACATCAACGCCAGAAGTCAAGTATGTTCAGGCCACTAGTATGTTGTGTCGATGTGAACCAATAAGACTCCCACTGGATAAAGATGCAGTCACCAAATGAAGAGATGACTAAAAATGAATGTGCCAAATCAGGTCACATGTGCCTATTTGAAGATATACATGCTCAAACATGGAAGCCCTATTGGTGCAATGTCAAATGCAAATGAAAAGGATACACTACCACCAATAAGTGGAGTTTATCCCTTATTATTAATGGAATGCATCATAGATCTCTAAGATAAGATAAAAGAGTTAAAGGTAGGTGATTGAAGGCTCACACCAAATGAACTAGTGAAACACTAAGTTGCCTTAGGTGCATGAGATCAGGGATGTGCACAAGATCATCTAGGAAGACATGATGAGTTACGGGTACAAAGAAGGAAGGATATGTTTGTCACCTTGACAAACTTGATAATTATAGAATTGGTCAAGTGGTGAATAAAGGTGTTTCCATAGTGTTGGCATTTTTGATGTTTATGTTGTGATTGTCATTGATGGACACACACTTGCTTTGAGATCCACTTTATATGTATGAGCTAGAGCTCAACCAGTATCTATTCCAATTGGTATGTTGTATTCTAGTCTTTAGACTATTGGTGATTTTGCAGAATGTGTTTCCCAGTCTGAAGCAGCATGTCGACCCCAAGTGGTTCATAGATCTCAAGTGATACAAGGGAGATAAGCGGCAAAACACATTCTTACCAGTCTTCATTTGTCAAACTGGCAACCGGTATTTTGTATGAACCGGTAATACTCTGTGATGAGTTATCAACTAGCATTTTGTGATGAGTTACCGATCCACCGATTGTTTGACGATGTCGACACACTGATGGTGCTTCTTGTATCATGTTACTAAGTATGTCTAGATTCATTGAACCTAGGAAATTGTAATGTAATCCTATTGGACCGACATGAAATCAGATTCCTTTAAAAGGACATCATGTCTAGGGTTGTAGGGAGTTGTTGAAAAAAAAGGGGGTTTATGTTATGACTAGGGTTTAAGGTGGTTGATGAGTTGTTAGAGCGATCTTATTTGAGAAGATCAAGTTGTAACTGAGTGAGAGATAGAGAAGACTGAAGTAATGCTGGGATGCATTAGCAGTGAGCTATACTAGATCTAACCAAGTAGTTTGTGCTATTAGATAGATCAAACACTTGTTGATTACTCACATCTTTGACAAGTCTGTAGGCCTTAACCGGGTAGGTCCAAAAGCCTTTTGTAAAATCCTCTAACAAGGTGGTTCACCTCTATGAATCTGAAATCCTCTAGAAAGGTAGTCTTTAATTAGACTTATCTCCTAATAGAGATTGAGATTCCTAACAAGATCTATTCTGGTGAAGAACATTGTAAGACCTTAACCGATCTGACCTTAATCGGTCTGGTTTCTATTCTGCAGATAGTGACTTGTGAGTTCCATCTCACCATGGTTTTTTGCAGTTGGGTTTCCACATCAAATATCTTGTGTTATGGTTGTATTTCTTTTGTTGGTGAATGCCTTATTTGCATTTTGGCTTGCATGTGTGTTAACCAGTCTATCTATTAAACTACTTTATCAGTTTATCTTCAGACTGTTTAAGGGTTTTAGTGCATTGATTTTTGGCATACTAATTCACCCCCCCTCTTAGTATTTATCAATAGGTATCAAAGCCTACCTTTCTATAAGTTTAACCACGTGGAAAGAGATTTGGGGGAATACACCTTGAGGGAACTTACTCAATGGCTCACTTAGTCTGAGCAAGCCTATGATGATCTTATGGTCAAATAAAAGGCTTATCAAGCAAAAAGGAGAGAACATGTAGAGAAGTTGATGGAGCTATCTGAAAATAGTTTTGAAGATGAAGCAAATATGGAAGCCATGATTGCAGAAGTAAATAAGCTGAATGATTCAAACTCCAATCTGAGAAAGGAGTTAGAAGGATTGACTATCCGGTTTAGTCAAGAGCTTGAGAACCAGAGGAAAGCTAAAGCTCTGGTAAAGGATAGAGATCATGAGATCTCCAAGTTGAAACAAGAGATTAGTGCCCTAAATGCTCAACTCCATGCAAGCAGGATGGAAAAGGAAGACATGCAAGGAGAACTGAACATAGCCATCTCTAAAAATACAAGCCTAATGGAGACAAATACTGCTATTTCCAAAGAACTCTCTAAGTCAAAGGAAATACTTGCTAAGTTTAGCAAAAGTACTGTCAAGCTAGAGCAAAAGCTTGGGTCATCTAGACTGGTAAAGAATACCAATGGACTTAGTTTCTCTAGACATGAGGAAGGAGAATCCTCAGGAACAAATGCTAAAGCATCAAAGAAGCAACCAACATTCAAAGGAAAAGGTAAGCAAAAATTCAAACCTGTTTGCTTTAACTATCTTAAAGAAGGACACACTGCAAATGTATGTAGGAGCAAAGCCTACAATAATTTTCCTTACTTTATTAAAAATGTACCTAGATCCAATAAGCTCAATGGTCATTGTTATGCATGCAACAAGTTTGGGCATAGAGCATCTGATTGTAGGTCTGTCATGAACAACATGGGAAGATATCCTCAGAGGACCCAAGGAGCTGGTCTGGAATCTTTTGTGAACCGGAACCCTAACTGGTTTAATGCTTACAACTATCAGTCAGGTAACAATGGTTATCAACCAGCAACTGGATGAAGAGAAAACTATTGGATTTGTCATGGAAATGGTCATATTCCTACTACATGCAGAAGGAAGAATGGAAACATGAACAATGGACCTTGGAGAGTACCTGGATTGGTTTGCTATCACTGCAACAAACTGGGTCACATTGCAAGATTCTGTAGAAGCAGAAAGAATATATCTGATGATATACCGGTCACTCAAGAAGGAGAAATTGAGGTTGAAATAGTTCAAGCAAACATGAACAAAACCTGGAGGAAGAAACCAACAATGTTGGAAGACAAACTGGTTTCTGCACCTAGTGTGGAAATATTGGAACTGGCAAACTAAGCTCCAAAAAGGCTAAGGGGGAGCAAACGGCGAAATTTTTTCGAACCCCTGATTTACACCGGTAAAAAACCTTAACCAGTATATGATACCTGTTGCTTGGTAGAAGATCGAAAATAGTAAAAAGGCCAATTAGGGTTTATGCCCTAATAGAGGAGCATTAATGGTGGTAGGTGAGAGACATGTCTAAAAGCATATTTCAAATCTTTTCTCACTATCTATTTTCAAGCGAAGAAAAGTTTTTCAAAGTGCAGAGCGAAGAAAAGGCGATTTGAGCTAAGATTTCAAGAGATTGACAAATCATGAAGGAGATTCAAATTCAATTTGCAAATGGTCAGGTGAACACAAAGTGGTGATTCAACAACCGATGGAGTGTGGAGTGAAGGAGAATCAGGAAGCCCTAAATTCGCATTTTAAAGGTATTTTTCATGTTCTTAAAATACTCAACGATGGCTTCCGCATCTCATACCAGTTCTAGCACATCCATTGAGTCGGAAAGTTTCATTCAAAGGAAGTCCAAGTATAATGCACTATCACAAGTTCTGGCTGGAGTAATAGTAGAAGAGGGAATCTCTGACTATATTGATTGCAAAATTGAAGACCTAGGGTCTTTAGCTATTCACACCCAGTTAGGTTTATTTTGCGGCAAGGACAAGAAAATCAAACTGGAATTTAGTATCCTAGAGAAGAAGAAACTCCATAATGCAGTATACTTTCTAGAAGACTTTACAGAGGATCATATTAGGATCATTTTGAGCAGAGTCCATGGTGACAAGATGTACCTAGAGAGGACGCATGATATCACACCACAAGCAATTCATGCAGTCACCGGTTTCTGCA
Organism: Cryptomeria japonica; assembly: GCF_030272615.1. Taxonomy (NCBI): domain Eukaryota; kingdom Viridiplantae; phylum Streptophyta; class Pinopsida; order Cupressales; family Cupressaceae; genus Cryptomeria; species Cryptomeria japonica. Next base: position 464,745,266 of record NC_081410.1, on the reverse strand, counting down.
ACACATGGGAAGTGCCAGCCCTAAGAGTGGTAAGCAAAATGGAAATGGCCAAGCTCACCAGTTCAAAAAGTGACTCATGAGGATGACAGTTAATCCTATAAAGGATGATCTGGTGAAGTATGCCTACATGGTGATAGGCTACAGAACATTCTCAGCCAGCAGGATTAATTCTATATTTGCTGCAGTGGTAAATGTCACTTACTGGATGATTAAAGAGGATGCATTTTATGACCTGTGCACCAGTATGCAGAGGCAATTCCTGTCTAATCTAAAGTCGATTAAATAGGATAATGCACTAAGATTCAAGTTCAGACAATTATTGGTTGGGTTGTTCTTCTATTTTCAAGGCTACTTTCCTAGAGTAGGAGATGTCTAGTGGTCCCCTGACCAACCGATAACCAAATAGATCAAGGAAAGCATTCAAGCTATCGGAACCGGTTACCCTAATGTACTGAACAAGTATTTTGATGAGTTTAGAAGGAAGGTGAGTCAAATGGTGAGGATCTTAGGTGATATTGTTAATAAATATGAAGATGACATCTGTTTCACCATCCAGGTGGACAAATGCTTAATGGAGGCTGTTGAGCCTAGAATGGGCTATGAGGTAATGTATGATATGCTAGAAGGGTATGCCTCAACCCTTATTGCCTCACCTCTTGATCCTAAGGCTAAGAGGACCAGAACCTATCTGGAGAGGATTGCACCAGCTGAGGAACCCTCTATTAAGAAAGGAAAAGAACCGACAACAAAGAAAGCAAAGACAGTGCCTGCAGCATTGGCACTAGCTACTACTGCAACTCCAAGAGTGACCAAGGGGTCACCTGCAAAGAAGAAACCAATAGTGGCACTGACAAAAGTCTTTGAAAGAAAAAGGAAGACTAAGTCAAATGAACCAGACTCTGAGGAGACTAAGTTTGATGAAATGCAAAAGAAGGCCAGACAGACAAAGAAGATGAAGAAGAATGAACCAGCAGCATCTGCATCGGTGAATATCGATATCTCCTCATATAAACCTTTGACACATTGTCAAAGAATAGTAAAGAATATAAGGAGAAAATTACTTCATGATTTAGTAGATTACGATGATGATTTTAGTGATGAGGAGAAAGATGAAGTACTATAGGAAATTATTATTTATTTGTGTAAGAATGATCGGTCGCCATCAGAGATTAAATCTCAGACATCAGATTCATTATATAAGGCATTATATAATAAATGGCGCATTGCCATAGAAAAAGAACAAGAGATTAGGGAGAAAGTCTTTGCACAGTACTTTCTAGACCTCTCAAACTCAAAATTATTTGATGTTTTGGACCAAAAAAAAGGACTCTTCTTCACAAGGAGAAGAAGACTCTAGCTATTAGAGGGAAGAATTGATGATGTTGAAAAAGACACTCATCAACATATGAATCATGCTATCCAAGCTCACAAAGAATGACTGACCAACCGACAAGCAAAAGAAGAACTGGTTATATCCAAACTGGATGAAGTTTTTGATGAAGAAGGAAACCTGGTTGAAGAACCAATCGAAACTATTGATGTCGATGCCCTAGACATAGAAGATGTCACTCAGGACATACCTTCTAATGGAACAGAACATGGGCAACAAGCTGAATAGGGTAGTGAGCAAGCCAAGGACACACAGGAAGTGACCAAGGAACAAGCAAAGAAGAAGAAGAGAGATGAAGAGGAAGATAAGAGGAAAGAGGAAGAGAAGAGAAAAGAGGAAGAGGAGAAAATAAAAGATGAAGAGAAAAAGAAGCAAGAAGATGAGAGGAAAAAGAAAGAAGAAGAGGAGAAGAGGAAGGAAGAGGAGAGGAAAAAGAAAGAAGAAGAGGATAAGGAAGAAAAGAAGAAGAAGGAAGAAGAAAAGAAGAAGAAGGAAGAGGAAGATAAAGAAAAGGAAAAACGGAAGAAAGAAGAAAAGAAGAAGAAGGAAGAGGAAGAAGAGGAGAAGAGGAAGGAAGCTGAGAAGAAAAAGAAAGAAGCAGAAGACAAGGAACAAGAAAAGAAGAAGGAAGTAGAAGACAAGGTAGCGGAGAAAAGCAAAGTGGACAAGGCAACGGAAGAGATGAAGAGCACACAAATGGAGATTCCAAAGGCAATTGGGAGTCAAGCCAAACCGGTTGATATCTCTAGTCCTATTGATCTCCAGTCTGCAAGTGAGTCAGAGCTTATGCAAAGCATCAAGGTTTCTCAAGAGCACCTTAAAATCATCCGAAGGAAAAAGGAGCAAGACATAATTCAAGCGGCTATAGACACCCTTACCAGTTTGATCCTTAGTGCCAATCTTCCCAACACTGAATCATCACTAGCATAGTTTAAGCTACTATGTATTGTAGTGGATGATCAGGTGCAGAGCCTAGAAGAAGCAGCTGAGGCAAATGTCAAGAAAGAGCATCAAAAGGCTCTTAACATTGCTTTGGTGAAGAAGTCGAATGAACTCCGGTCTAAACTGCTGAAAGACCAAAAGAATATAAGGGACGCTTTGGATGAGGGAAATCTGCTACTATGCAAACTCTGTCAACCCCATCTATTTTGCGATGATGTGCTAGCCCAGAAGCAAAAGCTTCAAATAGACTTACAGTCTTACTTGAGCACATTTAAGCCACCTTATGATTCCTTTGCAACTTATGGGCAAACCATTCACCGGTTTCAGATCCAGTCAGCCAAAATGGAACAAGAGATCAGTACATGGTCTAGAGATTTGCAGGAGCTACAACTGGTCTTACTTCCACATTTGTAAATTCTTCAAAAGTGTTATCTGAACCTGGATGCCTTGATAGTAATGCAGCAGATGAGAATAGTTGATGGCATGGAAGAACAGGTATCCTAGATGCAAACAGAGAAAGAAGTGGCCACCTCCCTACTTGAGTCCTGGTCTCTATCCATGAAACAATTTTTGCAGGACTATAAATCGGTTTTTGACAAGTATTATTCCTTGTTGTCATGAACTCTTATTATTTTAATATCAAATGGAAACAGGGTTGTTCAGCGGTACTTTGTCACTGTTGGCAAAGAGGGAGAAGTACTCTATCTATTTTGGAGAAGAATAGGGATAAGTATCTGGCTTTAAAATTTTGATATATGTTTTGATATATGCTTTATGCTCTGATATCTCAATGTTTATGCTCTGTATACAAAATTGCTATACATTGTATTGATTAAGGGATAGTGTATATGCTTAGGGGGAGCAATTTTGTTAATGGCATGTTGTTGTTGTAAAACACTTAGATGTCAAAATTTTATTTTCCTAAGTGTTGCCATCAATGCCAAAGGGGGAGATTGTTGGTATTTTTTATGTTTATATTGTGATTGTCATTGATGGACACACACTTGCATTGAGATCCACTTTATATGTATGAGCTAGAGCTCAATCGGTATCTGTTCCAACCGGTATGTTGTATTCTACTCTTTAGACTATTTGTGATTTTGCAAAATGTGTTTCCCGGTCTGAAGCGGCATGTCGACCCCAAGCGGTTCATAGATCTCAAGCTGTACGAGGGAGCTAAGTGGCACAACACATTCTTACCGGTCTTCATTTGTCAAACCGGCAACCAGTATTTTGTATGAACCGGTAATACTCTGTGATGAGTTACCAACTGACATTTTGTGATGAGTTACCAATCCACCGATTGTTTGACGGTACTGACACACTGATGGTGATTCTTGTGTCATGTTACTAAGTATGTCTAGATTCATTGAACCTAGGAAATTGTATGTAATCTTATTGGACTGACATGAAATCAAATTCCTTTAAAAGGACATCATGTCTAGGGTTTTAGGGAGTTGCTGAAAAAAAAGGGGGTTTATGTTGTGACTAGGGTTTAAGGTGGTTGATGAGTTGTTAGAGCGATCTTATTTGAGATGATCAAGCTGTAACTGAGTGAGAGATAGAGAAGACTGAAGTAGTGCTGGGATGCATTAGTAGTGAGCTATACTCAATCTAACCAAGCAGTTTGTGCTATTAGATAGATCAAACACTTGTTGATTACTCACATCTTTGACAAGTCTGTAGCCCTTAACTGGGTAGGCCCAAAAGCCTTTTGTAAAATCCTCTAACAAGGTGGTTCACCTCTGTGAATCTAAAATCCTCTAGCAAGGTAGTCTTTAATAGAACTTATCTCCTAACAGAGATTGAGATTCCTAACAGGACCTGTTCTGGTGAAGAACATTGTAAGACCTTAACCAGTCTGGTTTCTATTCTGCAGATAGTGACTTGTGAGTTCCATCTCATCGTGGTTTTTCCCATTTGGGTTTCCACATCAAATATCTTGTGTTATGGTTGTATTGCTTTTGTGGGTGAATGCCTTATTTACATTTTAATTTGCATGTGTGTTAACCGGTCTATCTATTAAACTGCTTTATTGGTTTATCTTCAGACTGTTTAAGGGTTTAAGTGCATTGTATTTTGGCATACTAATTCACCCCCCCCTCTTAGCATTTATCACATCGATGCAAACAAATGGAGTATGTTGAAGATTGATGACATGATATTTTCAAGGTTCTTATCGGTAAGTATGTCCATTAGTAATGTTGACAAGATGCTTAAGTGAAAGGCTTCCATATGTTGAAGATGTACATAAGGTAGTGTAAAGCGGAAAATCACGATCGAACCCTAGTTGCTCTCCCCTCTTCCAAATCCAAGGAGAAAGAAGGGAGATTCACTAGGGTTGATGGTTTTCACTTAGGGGAGAGACTTTACATTCAAAAGAGGGGTTGAAACCCACAAGATCCAATCCCACACAATGCAAGATTGGATGCTAAATGTGTTTCAAGGGTTAAGAAAGCAAGGCTACCCTCTTTTGTAAAGAATGTTGATAGAAGAATTAAGCTAGGAATGCATAGAAAGTGACAAAGATTCCCTTATAAACTGAGATAGGGATACAGTATGAAGCTGCGGACCTAGAATTAGCAGTAAAATGTCGATATGGCGCTATCCTGCAAATTTGAGCAAAAGTTGTTAGGACGATGGCGCCCGAGCGCCACGGTCCTCCGAAAAATCCACGAAATGAAGGGGCATCTGTTCATCTCTACACAAGGATTCCAGATCTTCAATTTCAGCCACGTACCTACAACCTACACATAGAAAAGCGAAGATGATTGGGGGGTTAGGGATTAGGGGTTTGCCTTTAGGTCAAACCCTGATTTTGGAATTAACCAAGAAATGAGCAATGCTGTAAATGTAAATGTCTGTAATGTAAAACAAGTACTAATACCTTGTTGTAAGGATGTTTGTATCCTTATGTGCGAAGGTATAGATGTTGTATGTTGTATGTAGCATGTAGTATGTTGTAAGTGATCTCCTCTTCAATGGTTGAATCCTTGTCTTGAATGCAACACTTAGCCTTGAATGGATACTTGAAATGATCAATTGCTTGAAAGAATGCTTGAATGCTTGAATGCTTGAGTATAATTTCCACGCTTTTTCCATCATGTCGAATGAAAGAGGAAAATGTAGTTTATATACTTGTCATTTAGGGCTGATAGACTGATTTTCCCGACCTTAGGCCGACCAGGAAAGATAATTTTCCAATTTGCAAACATAAAGACCCGAAGCCCAAAAGAGACTGGGCCCAAAATAGGACCCAGGGACCAGGGCACTGGGCGCCATGGTCTTGGGGGACCAGGGCACTGGGCGCCATGGTCCTGGGGGACCAGGGCACTGGGCACCCTGGTCCTGAAGGACCAGGGTGCTGGGCGCTCTGGTCCCACCTCCCGGGACAGCAGGGTGCAAAGGAGGTTCAGGCCAGGGTGTAAGAAAATGCAGTTTTTGGTGTCGTGAGCAAGTTTCGGGGTCTCCATTCAGGTTCCGTGTTGTGTCACCATCGTGAAGACTGAAATGCAGTCGAAATTGCAAGTGTCACAATTTTAGGATGCTACATTTAGCCCCCACTTTAGTGGGAGTATAGGCGTATGCTCATACTTCCGGTAAAGTACAAGGAAACAACATTGAAAAACTTTCACCATGTCAAGGAGGCAAGATACACCAAGCCCCCAGTGGACTAAGGATCTTACGACTTTGATTGACAAAGTAAAAGGGAAGATCACGAGGGAGAACCATGACTGTCAGTAGTAAGGTTCCCTCACTATGAGTCATGCAAGAGAAATACCAAAAATTTTCAAGGCAAAGCTGAGTTCTCCAAGAAATTTTCATGTATCCTGAAGGGATAGACAGGGTGTATGCCCCCCTACGTTAAAGCGATTGCACACGCCTCAACGGGGGTGATTGTTTTAACATAGTGATACACATAAGAAATGAGAAAGCAAAGGAGCACGTTATCGCAAGGATTTAGCCCCCAAGTGTGAGATAAGCCCAAGGATAATAGACACAAAACACAAAGCACAAGGTGACTTCGCTTTCCTCGGGGTCAGTATGCTGTATGATAATTCATGTATATCATATGTATGTATGCATAATTGTTCTTCATTCCCCAATCAAGGAAGGTCACCTAGAAGAAGGGAACACATGTGTCTTTTGAGTCAACATGAGAGAGACCAAAAGAGATCTCAATGCTTTGCATCGTCCTCAAGTAGACAACACTAAGAACAACAAATAGAAGAATGAGAGTAACATATAGAAGAAGTAACACAAGAGAGGAGGAGAGAATCTTCTATGCTAATGTAACTAGTCTAGCACGTCATCTACCCCCTGATCTTGCTGATCAATGTTTCGAGAAGGCAGGGAACACGCTAGAGGAGGAACATTCAACACAGCAGATGGAGCTATCACAAGATCCAAACAAGGGCTATGTTCATGTTCCAAGCCACGTTGTTCTTGTCTAGGAGCTAGGATAAGTGCTTTAGAAAATTCATTAGATAAATGGTTATCAATATCAACAAGTTCATATTCACTATCAGAAGCAAGAGGAGTAACATTTTCATCATGAATAACATTTTCATCTATATCATCATCAAGATTTATAAAAATAGGATCTTTAACTCGCACAGGATCAAGACCATCATGCATCTTATGTTTAGGAGATTTCGGCTCAATCGTCAGCTGAGGAGAAAATGGAATAATGCTTGTTGAAGGTGTTTTTGGGGATTGCAAAGTTTGAGAAGCAGCTGCTTGAGCTCTAAGACGATGCTTTCGTCGGCATTCACGTGCCGAATGATTTCGTCTAGTCTTAGTAGGAAGTTGAGAAGATTGAGGAGGAGGAATGTTCTCATCCTTAGCACTTGGGTGTTTAGGTTGTGGTCTCTTAGGCCGGATAATAGGAGAAGAAGAAGGTCTCTTCTCTCTATAAAAAGAAGGAGGGACTGCTCCATATAAGGGAGGAATATTTGGTTTAGGAAGAAGACCAAGTCCATCATGACGAGGAGGTATAGATCTACTTTTAGAAGGTTTATTAGGCATAGACATAGTCACATCCATAGGGATGGGTTGGGAATCTTCTTGAGGAAAGACATTAGTTTTATCTTTCAAAGGGAGAACTTCCTTCTCAAGAACGATAGGAATGTCAAGTTTAGGTGTTCTAGATTCACTTAAAGATAGGATCATATCTGTTTTCCACTTTTGATAAGATTTGAAAAGATGATCACTTCACGGAGGAAGAGATTGGAATTGTTTAGGCCAAAAGTAATCAATAGGAACGCTAGAAGTTCTTTCAGCTGGTTTAAAGAGACTATGATTGACAGTAACAACTTCACCATTATGGGGAAATTTCAAACACTTGTGAATAGGAGAAGCAATAGCTTTCATGGAAGATAGCCAAGGATAGCCAAGCTTCACACGAAATTGTTCGGAAGATGGAATAATAGCAAAGTTCACATCAAGGGATTTGTTATGGACCTCAATAGGCAATGTAATAGAACCAATTGCAGGAGAAGAAAATGCATCAAATAGTTTCACAATCACATCTGTTTTGTCATATATCACTTGATTCAATAGCAAAGTAAAAAGAAATTCTTCAGTAATAACATTAATCATGCACGAAGGATCAATAAGCACTCCACGACAAGGTGTATTCTTGACTTTTGCAACTATGTATAAAGGACCATCAGGTGCCCTAATGGTTTCACTGGAATCAAATGTGATGGAAGGTTCTTTAGGGTTTTCTTGCTGCTCTACAAAGTTAATCACATTCGGAGTCATAGACACAAGACCATCAGATGAAAGAGAGGAATCATTAGTCTCAATCGCATTAGAGGTATGCGAAGGTAATGGATCAGTGAAAATCTGAAGATTTTGATTAGGAGGAGCTACAGATGTATTGCCTTTATCATTCACTCCAGAAATAGAAATAGTATTATTATCAATCAAATCTTGAATTTTACCCTTTAAAGAAAAACATTTTTCAGTATCATGCCCAGGCTGACGATGAAATTGACAAAAAGCTTTGTTATCAAAATAAGGTGAAGTAATCTTTGCAGGATCAATTTGTCTTATAGGAGGAAGAGTAAGCACATTTTGTTCCAATAACTTATTCATAATACTATGCAATGATTCATTTAAAGGAGTAAACTTTCTTTCTTTCTTGAAAAATTTAGAAATAGGAGGCACACTTGATGCTGCATTCACATTGTTGTTGATGATGTTTTCATTGAATTTGATGGAATCTCTGTTCGGTTTAAACTTCCCAAATGGTTGTTGACTGCTATCACCCTTATCACTCAGAGCCATAGGATGTGATTGTTCCATTTGACTCACAGTCAGTTGATAATTGTGAAGAGTTGCACACAACTGTTGGAAAGAAGTAAACTCAGAAAACATAAGTTTATCTCGAATATCTTTTTGTAAATTAGAAATAAAGATTCTTTGAATATCATTGTCAGGCACTGGAAAAGAAATTTGAGCATACAAATGCTTATATCTACCAATGAAATCAGTCAGTTTTTCTTTAACACCTTGTTTACAATGCATTAAATCAATCAAAGTAACTTTAGGACTTATATTGTTTTGAAATTGTTGAATGAAAGCATTTGCAAGTTGTTCGAAAGAAGTAATAGAATAAGAAGGCAATGAGCAATACCATTGTAGGGCTTTGTCTCTTAATGTTCTAGTGAACAGTTTTGCAAGCAACCTTTGGTCATAAGCAAAATCAGTACATATTGTTTGAAAAGTCTTAACATGTGTTAGAGGATCACCTTTACCATTATAAAGCTCCAAATGTGGGATTTCAACATGTTTAGGAGGGATAGCTCGAACAATGTCAAGAGAAAGTGGGCTCGCAACATCAAATGTGGGCACAATAAACTTAGATTGATTCATAGAGGTAGTTTGTTGCTGTAAAGAAGAGACAGTTTGTGCAAGATTGTTAATGGTTGCTTCAGTCGAAGAATTCATATTAGATGTGTTAGATTGAGATGGAGGTGTTATGTTATTGAAAGAAGGTAAAGAGTAAGGTGGTGGGACTCTATGATAGTTAGTCATAGGAGATGATTGGACAGGAGGAACACTAGAAGGAGGAATGGAATGGTTAAACGAATTGCCCCCTTGCGTCATGTTCATTTGTGGAGATATAATAGGGACACTCATTGAAGGAATGAATGAAGAAGTCGGATTAAATGAAGAAAGAGGGTTAATTGAAGAAGAAGGGTTTCCCCCATGACTGGTGATCATAGGAGGAATGTCTTGTGTAGAAGTAGCCATTATGTTTGATGTAAAGGTAGGTATGCTAGCAATAGAAGTCATCAAAGGAATAGAATGATTGACTTGAGTAGGAGGTTGTGTATAACCCAAATTTTCAGCACAACTCTTCATAGGCATCACATTCGAATCCATAATGTGTGCAATACCACGCAAAATATCAATTCCATTCTTATCACTTTGAAGCATACGTTTTAGACCCTCAATTAAAGGAAGAGCTTGACTATCAGGGTATTCTTGAGACATCCATTGTCGAAAATCATCAAATTGGTTATCCAATTTCGAAAGTTGTTCTTCAGAAACCTCATGGAGAGCTTCTTCATCATTAGGAGGATTAGAGGAATTACCAATGTCCTCGTTAAAAAGGCTATTCAAATTAGGTTCCATCTCCTCAGTAGTTAAACCTCGGAAAGACTTAATTCTACGGCTTCGTCTAACGAGAACAGTGTAAGTAGGGCTTATTGTTGTAAAACTCATGCACTAGAGAGAGAGAGAAAGTTTTGAATTTAGAGGTAGCAATTTTCAATAAAATCAGCCAATCTTCTGGATTTAAGCTGTTAAATACAATCAGGACAATCTTCCGAAATTTCAGAAAAAATGTCAGGGACCGTGGTGCTTCGGAGTGCACACGGTCCCAGCAACTTTTTTCGAAATTCGCAGGGATGAAAGTTATGATGATTTTAGAGCTAATCTGAAAAAATTGAGTGATTTTACGATCTGTAGATAGGCCAAATTAAAGTTGCAATCTCGAAATTGAACCCTACCAAGATTGTCGAAAAATGCAAAAATTTGAATTTTTGAAAAAGAGAGGGAAACTGAAATTTTGAATTTTATGATTTTAGAGGGAATACCGAAAGCAATGCAAGTTTTGAAATTCAAAAGTTGACTCAATTTCACGCAAAATTCAATTTTAAAAGCGGAAATCAAAGTTGTTGTAATTAAGCACTTAATTTCAAAAGTCACAAATTGCAAGAATTTGAATAAAGCACTGAAATTTCGAATGAATGTTAACACACTTTTCAGACTTAGGACAGTAAGAACACAATTTTGACACAAAATTTCAATTTCGACAATTTTTGAATGATTAGAAGCGCTAATCCAAGCAATCCCTAGACCAACTTTGACTTTAATTTTGAAAGTGTTAAAATTGATAAAATCAGCCAAAATTCTGGATTTTAGTAGGAAAATACAGTAAGATCTAGCTCCCGAAATTTCAGAAAAAATGTCGGGGACGATGGCGCTCGGAGTGCACACAGTCCTCGCAACTTTTTTCCAAATTTTCAAGGATGAAAGATATTGTGATTTTATTGTGGAATCCAAAGTTACAGCTGATTTGGAGATGTTTTGATCAGTGAAATTGTCGAACAAAGGTTGAATCAAGAGGGTTTTAAAAATTAGGGTTTTGACACTTAACCACTTAATTTTCAAAATTAAAGCACAAATATGAATTGATAATTTGTAATAGAAGGGTAGATCTGAAACAAGCATTAATAATTAAACATTTCACAAGCTTAATTACTAAAAAGAAAACTTAGGGTTTTTATGCAATTAACCTCTAAAATTTTGCAAAAGATCAAACATGGAAATGTAATCAAGAAATCCAATTTTCAGATTTAACCATGAATAATCAGAAAGGATGTTCACGTCGGGTTCACCAAAATGTAAAGCGAAAAATCGCAATCGAACCCTAGTTGCTCTCCCCTCTTCCAACTCCAAGGAGAGAGAAGGGAGATTCACTAGGGTTGATGGTTTTCACTTAGGGGAGAGACTTTACATTCAAAAGAGGGGTTGAAACCCACAAGATCCAATCCCACACAATGCAAGATTGGATGCTAAATGTGTTTCAAGGGTTAAGAAAGCAAGGCTACCCTCTTTTGTAAAGAATGTTGATAGAAGAATTAAGCTAGGAATGCATAGAAAGTGACAAAGATTCCCTTATAAACTGAGATAGGGATACAGTATGAAGCTGTGGACCTGGAATTAGCAGTAAAATGTCGTTACGGCGCTGTCCTGCAAATTTGAGCAAAAGTTGTCAGGACGATGGCGCCCGAGCGCCACGGTCCTCCAAAAAATCCGCAAAACGAAGGGGGATCTGTTCGTCTCTGCACAAGGATTCCAGATCTTCAATTTCAGCTGCATACCTGCAACCTACATAGAAAAGCGAAGATGATTGGGGGGTTAGGGATTAGGGGTTTGCCTTTAGGTCAAACCCCAGTTTTGGAATTAACCAAGAAATGAGCAATGTTGTAAATGTAAATGTCTGTAATGTAAAACAAGTACTAATACCTTGATGTAAGGATGTTTGTATCCTTATGTGCGAAGGTATAGATGTTGTATGTTGTATGTAGCATGTAGTATGTTGTAAGTGATCTCCTCTTCAATGGTTGAATCCTTGTCTTGAATGCAACACTTAGCCTTGAATGGAGACTTGAAATGATCAATTGCTTGAAAGAATGCTTGAATGCTTGAATGCTTGAGTATAATTTCCATGCTTTTTCCATCATGTCGAATGAAAGAGGAAAATGTAGTTTATATACTTGTCATTTAGGGCTGATAGACTGATTTTCCCAACCTTAGGCCGACCAGGAAAGATAATTTTCCAATTTGCAAACATAAAGACCCGAAGTCCAAAAGAGACCGGGCCCAAAATAGGACCCAGGGACCAGGGCGCTGGGTGCCATGGTCTTGGGGGACCAGGGCGTTGGGTGCCCTGGTCCTGAAGGACCAGGGCGCTGAGTGCTCTGGTCCCACCTCCCGGGACAGCAGGGTGCAAAGGAGGTTCAGGCCAGGGTGCAAGAAAATGCAGTTTTTGGTGTCGTGAGCAAGTTTCGGGGTCTCCATTCAGGTTCCGTGTTGCGTCGCCATCGTGAAGATCGAAATGCAGTTGAAATTACAAGTGTCACAATTTTAGGATGCTATAGGTAAGTTAGCAAGTCTATTGACCAATTTAGGTGCTCCACTAGAAGAGAAGCTAAGTGCAAGGGTGAAGACAGACTGGTTAGGGTATAACCAGTATGGTTTATGAACTAGTAGATGAACCTGGTTGTGTGGTTGGTCGGTGATCCTATCTAAACTGACATAGAAGACTAAGTTAAGATGGATTTCCACAAAGGGGCCACATGGAGTTGAAGTAGCATGCATGCATAGGTCAGTGTGATGTGTCGATGAAGTTGTTGGTGACTGGGCCTACATTAATGGTGACTACGAAGCTAAAGGAATGAAGGCATAGGATTACGGCTTGAGATCAAGGTAACATCAAAGATCTAGTATAGACTGATCTTGTTGATTGAAGAGGGTGAAGGAAACCACATCACGCACGTGATTGCTCAGATAAAAGGCCAAAAATCATACTACAGATGGCTAAAGATAGAAGACATGTGTTGAAAGGAAAAGAGTATGATGATGTTGATTGATGAGTTGTATGTCATCAATCAAGGACATAAGAATTGATCGAATATGATGCGTCATGATGATCAATGATCAGATCAGATGCAGATTCAGTGCATGATAGAAACCCTAGCATGCCAATGTTCAAACCAATGTATAGGCTAGAAAATCTAGCTATAAGAGTGTGAGCCAAAGATATAGTTGGGGTTGTTGCATGTGAGAGAAAATTAGTCAAGTGCTCAACAAAAATCAGAGAAGAGACTGAGTGTGTGAGTGAGAATCATGTTAAAGAGTTCAACCAGGGAGAGTGAGGCAACTGCTAGCTTTCCATTGAGTTTGACAGAGGAGTATACCTATGATGACTGAATTGACAAAGAAGAGTCACTGAAGATTGCAGAGAAGGTTAGCTAAGAATCAACAGCAATCAGATAGCACACAACTAACTGAGAAAAGTAAATTGGTGGTGGCCAACAACAGTATGATAGAAAGGTTGGAGAACCAACAGGGAGAAAAACCAGCAGAGAAGAAGAAGAGGTTGAACCTACAAGGGTGTAGTAGAGAGTAAGGTGCAATAGAGAGTGGGTTGCAGTAGGAGATAAGGTTGTAGTAGAGAAAAGGTGAATAGAGAACCAACATAGATTTGTAGAGAGGAGAACCAGTGGGGAGACATACATGAGACTTACAAAGTTCTTTTGTAACAAGAAGGTAACTTTTGTATTCAAAATAGGATTTTGTAATCACTTAGTTGGAGCTTGGTGCAAGGGTTGGTGCCCTAAAATCAAGGGTTGGTGCTTCTTGGGTTGGTTCCCTAAAGAAGGAGTGGTGCTCCTTGGGTTGGTGCCCTAAATGTTGTAATTGATGTTTTCATTGTGAGGTTGGATTGGAGCAGTAGTCTCCAGCGGCACTTCTCACCAAGGTTTTTCCCATGTTGGGTTTTCCTTGTACTTTTGGTGTTATGTGATGTCCCTTTCATGTGTGGTTGCATTTTTGTTATCCTCCCATCAACCAGTATGTCTACTTTATGTTAGATCAGTTAACCAGTATATACACATATGATAGAAAAGGGAAAAGATTTGGAAACCACTGATTCACCCCCCTCTTAGCGACATCTAGTGTTCAACAATTGGTATGAGATCTTGGGTTTCCAGTTGATAAGCTATCTATAGCTTGGGTAGATTTTGGTATTTGAACAGAATGGTTTGTTTAGTGTCAACCCCTACTCCAGTATTTGATGGTTCAAACTTTTCTTTTTGGAGTCATAGGATGGAAGTTTACCTATCCTCCATTGCATTTGATGTATGGATGTCAATAGTAAATGGCTACCATAGTAAAGTTAGTCCTCCCACTGATTCAGATGCAGAAGGAAGAAATCAGTACAATGATGTAGTAATGAAGGTTATAATCTATGGGTTATCAAATGACGTTTCCTCATAGGTGGACAAATGCAAATCGACAAAGAGCTTATAGGACAAATTAAAGAAGCTCTATAAAAATGAGCCTACCACTGCAGAACCGGTTTGTGAAGATAAGATGAGAAATGCAACTCATGTATCTGCAGATGATGAAGACAAATTTGTTTATAGTAGTAGCAATGATGAAGAAGGAACCCACCTCTTCATGGCTCAAGAATAAGAAGATGAGAGGCACACATCTGAGAATGATCATGTAGATCACTCCTACCGACAAGATGTGTTTGGCAGTGATAGTGAAGGAGAACTTGTAAGTGCACTCAAAGAACTTAGTAGAGTGAGGAATGAATACAAGTTATTCAAGAATGCCACAATTGTGGAACAAAATTGGTTGATCAAATGCCTTGAAGAATATGAGAAATGTATCTCAAAGTTGAAGACTTAACAAGAAGACACCAATGAATGCAAGTGTAATGATCTAGCATCTGAGCTAGAGGTCAAGGATAAAAAGAATCAACAGCTAGAAGGAGAAATGGAGAATCTCTGAAATGACCTTGAGAAATGTCAGGATGAGCTCAAGGTAAGAATCTTGTTTGATGGTAGTAGTGATTCCTTAGATAAAATGTTGAAGAAGAAAAAGCATGCCAAGGATACTAGAGGATTAGGAAGTGGTGTTGGTGAATTCTCCACTAGAAAGAATGTCCCCCACAATGACATTTTGTTTGTCTCCTCAAATGGAGATAACAAGGGAAAAACCTTCGCTATCTAGAATACTCCCCGAAAGAAGGTTGATCTAACCACAACCAGTAAAGACATGAAGATAAGGATGAAGATTGGTGCTGCAAGAAGGAGAAACAATACAAATCCCAAAGGAAAAGGAAAGATGGGAGAAGGCAGCTTCACCTGAAGTAAGAACATGAGAAGACCTCCTACTAGTAAAAGAAAAGGAGACTCTACCACCCACAAGACAAGGCAAGTGTGGGAAAAGAAGAGATCAGATAGAAGAGCTGCAGAGCATGGACAATCTAAGATCCATCCTCAGAGAAGCAGAAATGGAGATACTAAACTGGTAAGATCTCTTGATGCATGGAAAAACCAATTTTTAAGTTATGTGCCCCCTTTATTTGGTTACTATTTTTCTTGTAAAGGATATGTCTATAGCACAGATGAATGCAAAATGAAATCTAGGAATAGACCATATGATCTTCCTAGAAACAATAATGTCATTTGTTGGAGGTGTAATGGCTTTGGCCATAAAAGTCATAACTATAGAAGGATGAACTTGCAGTCACATGACAACCAGTATAGCAACAATACTCAACATGGAAATGGATATAGAGCATATGAGAGACAAAATGTTGCATGGAACAAAAGTAGAAGAGGTTTTGTTCGTACAAGATTAAGTGGTCCACTGGTTTCGGTAGCAAGTTACAATGGCATGACCAGAAGAAGATGGTCTAACTGGTTTGACAGAAGGTCCTCCAAACATGAATTTGGCATGAACATTGTTTTCTTCTACAACAAAGTCTCCAATCATGTGGAAAAATATGGTAAAGAAAGGACCAATCAGAAAAAGAAGGAAAGACCTACTCCCAAGACTGAAAAAGGGAAGAAGAATGAGACCAAGCAAGTATGGAAGAAGAAGGAAGAAAATAGGACCATAGAATGGTCTTGTACATTCAATGCACAGGTAATATCTCCTAAGGCTTAAAGGAGATGCAAGACCTTAGGGGGAGTAGTACACTAACCATATCATTCATCCCCCATTGAAAGAGGACAAAGAGAAGATTGAGATGCTATCGGTAAGATAAGTGTGTGTAGTGGATGCCTTTGCTACACATCTATGGATTAGAGATGGATCACTATTGCATGTCTCAATGGATGGAAAATTTGTAGTTGGGATCAAAAGAAAATTGACACAAGAAGATAGGAGTTAGAGGAAGGTGCTCCGATAGAGATGATGGACTAGTATAAGAAACCGGTCTATGCAGAATGTTACTGGTATGTATCCTAACATGTACTTGCAAGTTATGTAAGACAATATGGTCCAAGATCATTGCATTAGCTTCAGTAGCATGGATTGAAGAGTTTATGTCTCAGGTGGT
Source organism: Cryptomeria japonica (assembly GCF_030272615.1). Classification (NCBI taxonomy): domain Eukaryota; kingdom Viridiplantae; phylum Streptophyta; class Pinopsida; order Cupressales; family Cupressaceae; genus Cryptomeria; species Cryptomeria japonica. The sequence goes on along the minus strand of NC_081410.1, from coordinate 464,728,773 downwards.
ACATATGAAGACTTGAATGACATATGTTGGCCCGGTTCTTGATCATGTATGCATGCATCCTTTGTGGGCTAACTGGTTCGATAGATGACATGATAGTGATATTGTATGGCATTGTGTACATCAAGGATCATGTCAAATGTTGTGATGGAATTTGTGGAGCTGATAGAGAATTAGATTGATCATATATGCATAGCTCAACCACTATATGGTGCAGATTGGGGCTTTGATTTTGAACCTGATAGGCAATGGGAACCTAAGATGTATGACTTGAGGGGAGTTGACAGTCATGTTTTTCTAAATGTTATCAGTCCTACTGGATAGAGAGGGTGTGCAAGTGTCTACGGTTGTACTGGTATGGTTATGTATTTGGAAGTATCCAGAGTTGTGAGATATTTCAATACCTATTCAATTGAAATCTTAATTGGACCACCAGGAGTGTTGCTTGCAAAGAGAGAGATTTACTTGCACAAGAGAACATGCATTTGGTATCAAAGAGATACAATTGGTATTAGTGTTAGCTTAAACACTTGATATCAAAAAATTGGGGTCAGAATGGCTTCTGCATATCAAAGGGGAGATGATGCAGTCTAATCGATAGGTATGTTGTATTTACTAACACATGTGCCTCCAACTGGTTTTAGACTTGTATATGCATGTGTTTCTGGTTTGCATATATACTTGGTTGTTGAGAAATTGGTGTCAATTGGTGGTTGAGCCCTCCATCTTAACTGTTGTGTTTTTAGAGGATGCCAAGTACAAAGGTAAAATGAGGAGAACCATCCAGTAGAGAAAAAGGCAGTTAGAAAAGTGTCAGTGCCTGATAGACATAAGGAGGAGAGAAATATTGTCAATGCCCTTTACCATTACTATCAAGGGGGAGAAATAATATATAGTATGCCAGATACTACATGTGTTGACATCAATGCCAAAGAGGGATATTGTTGGCATTGTGTTGTCATTGATGTCAACTGGTATAGGATGGTAACCAACATGGGAGATTGATGAGCAGTGTTGTCATTGATGAATATCAGAAATGGTGTTATTGATGTCAACTAACATAGAAGGTAATCAGTAAGGAAGAGAAGATCATCTAGAATAATGGCCATTGGAGTCACTGAAACACAAGTTAGTGATTGACTTGTGTTGAAGACATAAGGATTGTAGATTGGTAAGTGACATGATGGCAGTGCTTAGTTGCCAACCAATAAGAGAGAAAGATACTGGGCTATTGATTGTTATGAAGTGGGGAAATGTTACAAAAATACATCAAAACCAAAAGTGAAGTATGTGTAGGCCACCGGTATGTTGTGTAGATGTGAAACAATAGGACTCCCACCAGATAAAGATGTAGTCACCAATGAAGAGATGACTGATAGTGAATGTGCCAAATTGGGTCACATGTGCCTGTTTGAATATATGAATGCTCCAATAGGGAAGCCATATTGGTGCAATACAACATGTAGATGACAAGGATCCACTCCCTATGTTAAGTGGATCTTATCTCCTATTATGCATGGAATGCATCATAGTTCTATGATATAAGATAAAAGAGTTAAAGGTAGATGATTGAAGGCTCACACTGGATGAACTAGTGAAACACTAAGTTGTCTTAGGTGCATGAGATCAGGGATGTGCATCGGATCAGATAGGAAGACATGATGAGTTGTTGGTATAAAGAAGGAAGGATATGTTTGTCACCTTGACAAACATGATAATTGCAGAACCGGTCTAGTGGTAAAGAAAGATGTTACCACATATGCAGATAGATGGAGTGTGTTGAAGATTCATGACATGACATCATCAAGGTGGTTGCCGGTAAGTATGTCCATTGGTAATGTTGAAAAAGGTGTAGAAATGAAAGGCTCCCATATGTTGAAGATGTACATAAGGTAGGTTAGAAAGTGTGCTGACCCATTTAGGTGCTCTACCAGAAGAGAAGTGGAGTGCAAGGGTGAATACATACCGATTAGGGTATAACTGACAGGGTTTATGAACCAGTAGATGAGCCCGGTTGCGTGGTTGATCGATGATCCTATCCAAACTAAAATAGAAGACTAAGTTAAGGTGGACGCCAACAAAGGGGCCACATGGAGTTGAAGTGGCATGCATGCACAAGTCGGTGTGATGTGTCGGTGAATATTTTGGTGACTGGTTCAACATTTATGGTGACTACAAAGCTCGAGGAATGAAGGCAAAGGATTATGGCTTGAGATCAAGGAAACAATAGAGATCCAATATAGACTAATCTTACAGATTGAAGAGGGTGAAGGAAACCACATCACACACGCGATTGATCAAACAAAAGGCCAAAAGTCATGCTATAGATGGCCAAAGATAGAAGACATGCATTAAAAGAAAAAGAGTATGATGTTACTGATTGATGAGCTGTATGTCATCAATCAAGGATATGAGAATTGATTAGATATGCTGTTCCATGATGATTAGAGATCAGATTTGATGTAGATTTAGTGCATCACAGAAACCCTAGTGTGCCAATGTTTAGGTAGGAAAATATGGTTATAAGAGTGTGAGCCAAAGATGTAGTTGGGGCTTCTACATGTGAGAGAAAATCAATCAAGTGCTCAATGACAATCAAAGAAGAGACTAAGTGTGTGAGTGAGCTTTGGGTTGAAGAGTTCAATCGGCAAGAGTGAGGCAACCGGTAGCTTGCCATTGAGTCTGACAGAGGAGTATATCAGTGGTGACTGAACTAGTAGAGAAAAGTCACAAAAGGTTGTAGAAAAGGTTAGCTAAGAATCGACAACAATTAGATAGCAGACAATTGACTGAGAAAAGTAGACTGGTGGTGCCCAACAACAATGTGATAGAAAGGTTGGAGAACTGATATAGAGAAAAACTGGCAGAGAAGAAGAAGAGGTTGAACCTGCAAGGGTGTAGCAGGAGATAAGGTTGTAGCACAAAAAAGGTGAATATAAAACTGACAGAGGTCTGTAAAGAGGAGAACTGGTGGAGAGACATACATGAGAGTAACAAAGTTCTTTTATAACAAGAAGATAACTTTTGTAATTAAAATAAGATTTTGTGATCACTAAGTTGGAGCTTGATGCAGGGATTGGTGCCCTAAAATCAAGGGTTGGTGCCCTAAATGTTGTAACCAAGGTTTTCATTATGAGGCTAGATTGGAGCAGTAGTCTCCAACAACACTTCTCACTGGGGTTTTTCCCATATTGGGTTTTCCTTGTACATTTGGTGTTATGTGATGTCCCTTTCATGTTTGGTTGCATTTGTGTTATCCTCCCATCTACTAGCATGTTTTCTTTATGTTAGATCAGTTAACTGGTATATACACATATGATAGAAAAGGGAAAAGATTTGGAAACCATTGATTCACCCCGCTCTCAATGACATCTAGTGTGAAACACCATATTACTCAACAATAAGAGAATAGAATCCTCAACAATGGGTCACATCCATCCCACTAGAGCTTATATAAAATCAACCTCAACAACAAGGCATTCTCCTTCTTGCTAGAACCAATTATCATATATACATAATCCTCAACAAAAAGGCATTATACCTCTCTCCAAAGCCAAAACCAACAAATAAAGGTCATTACTGAACCAAAAGCATCTCAAATAAACTCAAGACGTTCATTAAAAAGCCTTTGGTACAAGCCCCAAATCCGAAAAAGTAACCACATTAAGTAAAATTGGTAAACTAACAAAGCAAGGCAGTTTAGCCCATGCAAGGACTAGATTAGCACATATGAGACATTTTGTAGTGCATACAAAGCAAACTTTAGCACATATGAGATGCAAAATAGCGCATCCAATTCAAAGTGTAAAAATATTGAAAAATGCAGGTATGAAGTTACGAATCCACCCAAAATTGCATATAGGCTCACAAATGGGGTACATAGAACTCCTAGAAGGTGCATAAGACCAAGATAATGCTAAAGAAAGGCATAATTGGAGCAACAAGACCTCACAAGAGCATTTAAACTTCATTTCCCCATATCACACATACACAATCATACATAGACATTGCCAAGAATTAAATGACATCACCATATAAAAGAATAATGTAGAGACAGAGGGTCTCATACACAAATAGAATGGAAAATAAGGACTCAACAAGTCCACAAGGGATACAAAACAAAAACTACAAACACAACGAATGCAGAATTGAACTTTCATGACAACACTCAGCACAATAAGTAAAAAGCACACAATTTTTTAATTTTTTTTCAACCTTAATATATTTATATATTAATATTACTCTCCTTTCTTCAATTAAACTTCCCAATCTCCGACAATGAATCTTTAGACAAACATGAAGTAAAAAACTCCTTTTAAAATCAAAATGAAAGAGTAAAGGCATAGCTCCAACTTGGAAAATAGAGTGATGGCAAGAGAAATCCAATGAAGAGAAAAACCAAAATCTTCAACAATCCAATTAAAGATTATAATCGAACCAAGCTCCAAATCAAAACCAAAAAACTCCAACGACATTCAAAATTCTCCAAAGTTGCAAAAAAATCAATCCAGAAGCTCCCCCAAAATGCTAAAAAAAAGCAAATAAATAAAATTCTCATTCAAATACTGTAGAAGAATCCCAACCAATAAAGATATTCTAATAAACTATACTCTATACTAATACCCTTCCAAAAATTGAGGTAAGAATATAAAATAATATTATTTACTTATCCCCAAATCTCAACCAATAAATTAAATAGGGTGGGTATAAACATAATATTTAATTACTCAATTAGTAACAAAAAATGTAATAATATAATAACCAATAATAATAATAAATCAAAGGCAATATCAATAAATGCTCCAATTAAATATAAAACCACAAATAGTATAAATAAATAAACAAACAATTAAATAATAATATCCCCACAATCACAACTCTCAAGAGGGCCAATTATAACAAGGGGTAGGTACATAATTAATAACCCAACAATAAATTAATAAATAAATAATCAATAAAGAAGTTAAAAAAATAAACAATAGACAAATAAGAAAAAATGGATAATAAATAAGTAAATGTACGGATTGTTAGTATTAACCGGTGACTGAGAGGGGGGATGAATCAATCAAAACTATTTATACACAATTCAAACTTTCAAACTAAGTGGTCTACAACTATCCTTCCAAATTAACTTAAACATTGCACTAATCATGAAAGCAGAGAACATCAAAGAAAAGAAATTTGCATGCACAAATAAGCATCACATAACACTAGCAATTATACGTGGAAACCCTCAGTTAGAGGGAGAAAACCATGATGGGGATAACCCACAATCTCTTTTACTGTAGTGAACAAGAGTGCCTTGTTAAGATCTTACAACCTATTCTTTCTGAGAACATCACCCTATTAGGAGTGACTGATATCCAGTTAAGAATACCTTAGAACTTGTTAAAGTTCACCTTGCTAGAGGATTTTACAACTTCACATTAGAAGTGACTCTGTTAAGAGATTTTACATGAATAATTGGTTAAAGTTCACCCTGTTAAAGAATTTACAATGCTGGAATTGTTAGAAGGCAACAAAGATGATTGATCTGACTAATGACACTACCTCTGTGTCATAGATCTGCTTTGCATGCTCTGTTCTTCTGATCGGTGTTGGCTTCACCAATTCATACCTCTATATGTTGTACTCTATTTTTCTCCTCCTATTAACATTCACACATACCTTTTTCTCATTGAAAACAACACAATCAGAATGAATGATGTGAATATATTAGCCTTTAGTTCTGGTGCCAACTTTCCCTCCAAAAATCAAATTCAAAAATCTATTATCGTGCCTCAAATTGCTCTCCAAAAATCATTCTAGGAATATCGGTCAAGACAATAGTTCATATCAGTCAAGACAATAGTTCAACTGGACATTATTTGGATGTTTCTAAGTCTATTGGTTGAGACTCGTGTATTACCGATTGTTGCCTATGTACCGGTCCAATTGTGCCTAACCGATTACCTCTTGTATACTAGTCTACTCATTGCCTAACTAATTGACCCCTATATACTAGTCTACTCACTGCTTAGCTGGTTAACCCCTGCATACCGATCTACTCACTGCTTAGCTGGTTAACTCCTATATACCGGTCTACTCACTGCTGATAGGAATAAGGACTACTGTTCTTCACTAGTTACTCTTTACTCCTTTACCGATGGACTATAGAGATTGTTAGGATTCCCACAGATATTGAGAGGGGGGGGTGAATCAGTATCTAACTAGTAATAAGTATTTCTTAAGTTAAAACATGCAGAACATAAAATAGTAGTATACTGGTATGCAAGAATTAATGCAATAAACAGAATCAAAAACATCCACATGAAAATAACACCATAACACAAGATGTTTAATGAGGAAACCTGGTGTGGGAAAAACCTCGGCGGAATTTGTGACCCACAATATTCACTCATTGGCCAATAAGAGAATATTACTTACAATAGGGGCCTGCACATGCAGGAAGGCCAACTGCCTAGAGCTCACTGCTCAATGAGAAGTCACACTAACTTACAATGACGATTATACTAATCCAATGACTTGTGCTACTTTACAATAGAATCTCCAATGCTAGATTCAGTAGCGGTTCTAACTCTATTCTTTACATATACCCTTGACCTATAATTTGTACATTAGGTCTGCCTAATAATTTTCTTTATGCTCGCTACATTACCTCTCTAAATGTCTACAATGATCTCCTTTATATACAAGACTCATTTTACAATTTGCCAAGTTGGCTTACAATAATAAACAAAATATTACATATCAAAAATCTTGTTGGCCTCTATGCCAGTATACATCTTTTCTTTTGTGCTGATGCCGGTACCAGTGTACTATCTTGCTTGTGTAATGCTTTGTCAGTATGATGTCTTGCCGGTGCCATAGGATTGCAAGGTTGCCATCAATGACAAAACCTTCAATCACATACAATGTCTCATTGGAGTGTCCATATGCCAACAATCTCCCCCTTTGGCATTGATGGCAACACTCATGAGAAATTTGAAAAAGTGTCCAAAAAATTTACCAAAAAGCATGTTTACCAAAAATATGAAGGGCTCCCCCTGAGCATATGATTCCTGTCTTTGAACTTTCTCATCCTACTACTCCCCCTTTGGCATCAGTGACAAAGGTTGTCAAGATGTTAGTAGAGTTTGTAGTTACATCTATCCATATCCTCAACCCTGTAGTTGGGCAGTTATTATTTGAAAAATATCGCCCAAAATTAAGTTTATACTATCCATAAACTTTTTGCTATCTTTTACTACTATTTCAGTCCTCTTCATAGTACCAGTGAGATGCTGCAATTGTTTTGCCGGTGTTTTACTTCCCTGTGCTAATGCCTCTGAGATTTCCTTCCGCAAAGATGCTAGATAGTCCAATCTTGGACTCAGTTTAGATCTCAAGTGTTTTGCCTTGTTTATTATTCTCTCTTTCTTGCTTAAGCAACTCTTCCTCAAAATTTGCTAACTTATCTTCAAAATTAGATAGTGAATTTGGTGAGTTGACAAAATTGTCTGCAAGCTTATTTATCTCATCCCGTGTCTTGCTTATTTTCTTGTCAATATCTACAGTCAAGAAGTTTGTTTTGCATGTGTCTTTATACAGATTTTTATACTCTTTCAACAAACTACATACTTCTGGTAGAAGTGTGTCAAAGTCTCTGTTACACTTCTTTATTTTTTCATCAAAGAATTTATGTTTCTCCTTTTCTACCATGTCCTTTATTGATTCTTCCTTTATTTTCTCAATATTTTCATAAATGTATTTACATAATGTATCCAATTGTCCTAAAGAATCTTTATTATCTATATTACAATCAGGAGCAATCATCTTCAAAATTGGTATTGAATCATCTATTGCTTTATAAGCCTGTGAACTACAGTCAGTTATTTTCTTAATGGATTCAAGTAATACCTTAGTCACATTAGTTGAGTTGAATGTTGATGATGATCCAAGAGTCTGAGTGCTGGTGGAAATAATCATACTTTTATTGACCTCTGGCAGGTCAGTTTGTGTTTGCATTTCTTTTAGCATTGGTTTTCCTGCTTCATTGCTTACTGGTGGCATTATTTCCTTGTGAGCTTGTTCCGGAGCCTTTAGCTCTGTTGGTTTCTTTGTTTGTGCCTCAGATTCCATCTTTTTCCCTATATCCTTTGCCGGTTGCTCTGTGTCTCCTGTTACCGGAGGCTCTTTAGCCATATCTGACTTTTCAGTTGTATCTTTATCAACTGTTATGTTGATCTTTTGGGTATCAACATTTACAGTGTATAGGACTTCAAGATTTGGATTGCTATCCTCTACATCCATTCTTTCTACTACCGGTTGGTCTTCAATGGTTGTTAATTTCACAAGTGGAGGTAGGTTGTCTTTAACCTTTATGCTTGGAGGTCCACCAACTTTGCCTTTCCCTTTGTCCTTATCTTTTTGATATACCTTAATAGGCTTGGGATTCCTGTATTCTTCTTGTTTTTTCTTTTCAACTAGGAATATGTCCCATCCATCTTCTGTTTCCTCTGTAACTTCTGTAACTCTTCCTACCATCAGTGAAATATGCCAGTGTGCAGTGGAGAATACTGTCTGGTTTGCCTGAGCAATTAGATCATCAATTTCCTTTAGAGAGTTTACCAGATATACAACAAGTAGTTTTTCTATTTTTATTTTCTTGTCTAATTCAATCACTCCTTGCCTTCTGGCCTCAAGTCTTTTGTACAAATCATCAAGAATTTCATTGATTACTTCCATCAAAAACTTTTTGTACATGTCCATATGCAGTATTACACTTTCCTCAACTTGCCCTTTCCCATCAGCAGATAGAGTGTCATAAATTTTCCCTATGTTTTTCAATTTCCCTTCCTCTATGATCTCATTTAGCAAAATGTCTAGAGGTACCAAGTAAATTTTTGTTTTTTTCTTTTTCTTAGGAGTTAGCTTCTTTTTAGGTGTGACCTTTCTAACCAGAGATCTCATAGCTTGTTGCTTCTGCCTTGTCCTTCTAGGTGAAGGAGTGGTTGCCGATGAGGGATCTCTTTTCCTAACAACTCTTTTAAAGGTTGTTGGCATGTCACCTTCCAAATAATTACCTGCCAGTGATAGATGAGCTTCAGATTGTGGGGCTGCCAACTCATCTTCTGATATGTCGGTTTTCTTTAATACATCTTCCTTAATGGCCTTTGCTTGTCTAGATCCTTTCCTCACAAATGCCTCTACCTTCTTCACTCTTTTCTTGGATTGTATTTGGCTTTCTATAGTTTCAGCACTACCAAATACTTCTTCCTTAGGTTCTTTGGGGGCTTCCAGAAGTGCTTCGGCATAAGTTTCAACTATGTGGTCATCTGTCTCATAGCCCATTTCAATTACCTAGATTGTCCTTGGGATGACTGCTTCCATCCATATTTCATCCTTTTTAATAACAAAGCATATATCATCTTTGTATTTATCTACAATTTTCTAAGATAACCTTATCCTTTTCTTCATTTTTGTCTTCAATACTTGGAAAAAGTCATGAATGTTGTTTTCCTTGTTCTCACCCATGGTATTGAACAATTCTGTCAATTGCTTTCCTACCAGTATGTCATATCCTAGTTCTTTATATCCTATACCGGGAACCTATTTTGTTATGTGAAGCATTAGGCATACTAACAGATTTCCAAATCTGAAAGTTCCTTTCTTATCCTTCTTTATCTTTCCAAGGTTGTCTATCAGTTCATCCTTTAACCATTCACAGATGTCAATTTTTGCATTGTATGTTACCATATCATAAGCACTCTTAATGCATAAACTTGAAACTGAGTTAAGTCTATTGGCATGAGTGGCTTTGTAACCTAATATCATACTTATGAATCTCACATTTGTATCCTTTACATCGTTAACCCTTAGAGATATCTTATCAAATGTTGCACCTATTAGGTCTATGACTAAATCATTTGAAACCTTCTTATTTTTGTCTAGTCTTTTACCGGTGGCCGGTAACCCTGTGATAGCCTTTACCGCTTCCTTGGTGATCTTATGAATTGCATCTAACTAGAAAAATTCTCCATGAACTCTGCTTAACACTATCCTAATCACATCTTTAGGAAATTCAGGGATGCTAAGGATTTCGATGAATCCTAGGGTTTCAATAATCTTGTGTTCAGCTTTAACATTGCCAGTATCATCACATATCTCAGTTTTATACATGGTTTTTATTTCCTCATCTCCTAACTCTTCAATGTTGTAGTGGATGTACATTCTAGGGTCTTCAGCATATACAACACCTTTAGGGATTTGAGAAAATGCACCTAAGGTATCAGCCTTCTTTGTTATTTCGAGGACTAACTGAAATATGGGCCTAGGTCTTTTAATTACTTCCACAACAGTAGGGTTTGCTATGTATTCAATTGCAGAGGTGGATGCCATGATTAAATACCTTTTTTTTGTCTTGGATGGATGATTGCTTGGAGTGTGCTTGCTTCTTGCTCGAAATGCCTTAGCTCAGAATCTTCGTGCTCTCTGAAAGTTTGAAATCACGATGAAATGAAATGGAGCCAAAACCTTATTTTTATAATGTCTTTTCACCATCTACCACATTAATTGCATGCCGGTTAAGTATTCACTTAACATTGTTTGCCAGTAATAAGTGATTTTCAACTTCTTATCTCTAACCGAGGGAATAATAGCACATGTGTCATTAGATTGCCAAACCCTCAAGGAAATTTTCTTCAATTAGATGAAGAACTTCCTGCCAGTGGAGCATTGCTCTATCCTGCCAGTGAAGCATTTGTTGGTTCTACCAGTGGAGTATTCCCAATATTTAGATCAGCTTTTCTAATCCATTGCTTTGAGAATTCTTGCTTAGCCTCTTCAACTTTTTCTTTTCCTTTCAAGCTAGCACTTTTGTTGTCTATCAGTGTACTTCTACAAAATTTAGCAATATGCCCAATCTTGTTACATCCATAACTAGTTACATTATTTTTCTGAATAGCTTTCCCATAACCTATACTAGTTTGTGTTGTGCATTGATTAGATAAATATCCAAATCGTCCATAAACATAACATCTCACATTCATTCTACAGTTTTCAGAGTTATGACCAACTTTGTTGCATTTAGAACATTGACCAGTGGGTGTATTGATATTTTGTAATTCCTAGATTTACATTCATTTGCCCTATGACCATACTTATTACAGTTAAAGCATTTTCCATTGAATTTATAAGCATTAGGTGGTCTTACCAATTTGCTATGATCCTGAGTATTTGTAGTACCGGAGCTTTCACCAACTTCAAAGCCAATTCCAGAAGTGTCACCTTTAGGTTTTTGATTCTTCAATAAGGTACCAAGTTCTTCTGAGCTTTTCTTGAATTTTTCTTTATGTTGATTTGCAGTTTCCAATTCTCTTTCCAAGATTTCTTTTTGTCTTATTAGTTCATTTGAGTCATTTTGAGTATGCATCAGATCTGTCTTCAACATGTCATTTTCATAGCTAAGTCTTGTGTTCTCATTTGCTACATCACTTAGTCTTCTGGTCAATTCTTCTTCATTCTTCTTTCTGTCCTCAATCTCTTTGCAAAATCTCATAGTCATATCCAGCATTTCATTTTTTGTTGTCATGATCTCTTGTTTCAACTTGCTTATCATATCATTAAGAGATTCCTTTTCATCATTCTCATTTTGCAATTTTTCACAAAGTTCTCTTCTCTTATTTCTTGCAATAGTAAGATTTTCTTGAAGTGCCTAAATGATATCTTGAGCTACTCTTAAATCATCTTCTACTTTGATATTTTTCAACATATCTGCATCATAGTCAGTAAGAGCTCCTTCAAGTTGCTTCATCAGATTTTCCATCTTTACCGATGTCAAGATCTTCCTCAAGCTATTAGGCTTCTGAAAATAGAGGACCAAGCTCTGATACCAATTGTTAGGATTCCCACAGATACTGAGAGGGGGGGGGATGAATCAGTAGCTAACCAGTAATAAGTATTTATTAAGTTAAAACGTGCAGAACACAAAATAGCAGTATACCAGTATGCAAGAATTAATGCAATAAACAGAATCAGAAACATCCACATGAAAAGAACACCATAACACAAGATGTTTAATGAGGAAACCCGGTGTGGGAAAAACCTTGGTGGGATTTGTGACCCACAATATTCAATCACTGGCCAATAAGAGAATATTACTTACAATAGGGGCCTGCACATGCAGGAAGGCCAACTGCCTAGAGCTCACTACTCAATGAGAAGTCACACTGACTTACAATGAGGATTATACTAATCCAATGGCTTGTACTTCTTTACAATAGCATCTCCAATGCCAGATTCAATACCAGTTCTAACTCTATTCTTTACATATACCCTTGACCTATAATTCACACATTAGGTCTGCCTAATAATTTTCTTTATGCTTGGTACATTACCTCTCTAAATGTCTACAATGATCTCCTTTATATACAAGACTCATTTTACAATTTGCCAAGGCGGCTTACAATAATAAACAAAATATTACATATCAAAAATTATGTCGGCCTCTATGCCGGTATACAACTTTTCTTCTATGTTGTTGTCGATGCCGGTGTACTGTCTTGCCTATGTAATGCTTTGCCGGTATGAATTTCTTGCCAATGCCATAGGATTGCAAGGTTGCCATCAATGACAAAACCTTCAATCACATACAATGTCTTATTGGAGTGTCCATATGCCAACAGAGACTTACAAGATGATGTTACCAACAATGACAACCATTTCACCGGTCATACAAAATGCATAATAATGCCAACAAACCCCCCCTTTGGCATTGGTGTAAAACACTATAGAAAAGGTTCAATGACTTTGCTGCAAAATAGTCATGTATGTGCCGTTTCTGACCCCTATTTCATCTACCTTAGTTTATATACAAACTCCCCCTTTTGACATCAATGGAAAATAATATAAAAAGTAATCCATGAAAGTAAACCAAAAATGTCTTTGAAATTTTCCTTAGTAGCTTGCAAAGAGGATTGATAGGGAGATACTCAAAATTTGGCTCAAATTGTGTGTTTGTAATCAATTTTAGTGTCCAGGATTCCTCAAGGGTAATTGTTGAAGGTTTTGTCACTTGTTTAGGTACTATTTCTTTGATGTTTCTTCTCTATGCTTCATACCAACCTTGAGATCTTCCTACCGTGTTAGTTCTTGTTTTCATTAAAACTTGCAATCAAGCCTCACAAAGGTGAGACTTTGCTTCTTTAGCTCCAAACACCAAGATTGCTCACCAAGAGTTTTAGGAGGTCTATGAAATTATTTAACATCCTATTAGGCTTATTTAAACTTTGTTTGGTGGTCTTACCAATTGTCTTCTTACCCGATTTGAAGAAAAGCTCAAAATAGGGCTACAAGAAAAGAGCCCCAATTAGCCCTCTAAAACTACAAAAATGCTTATAACTCCACAAACTACCAAAACACCCCATAAAACCATTTCATTTATGGATACCCTTTATGGAGATCTTTTAATTTTTTTCTATGAGGAGTTTTGACAGGGTCGTACAACTGCTGTCCTATATTTGTGCCTAAAAATAAGGGTTTTAAGTCTTCTATCACCTTAACACCATTCAAAACACTTCTTAAAACCACCAAATATCTTGAGAAGGTCTATAAAATCAATATGAAACCTTCCAAATTCCTTCCCTTCAAGCATAAATTCAAACACTTGATGTGCAACCAAGTTTCAAGAGGAAAAATGCTCAAAAACCATTGTCTTACTATACTTTGATTGCTCAAAATACATTTCCCAACTAATTATTCATTGAAACACCCTTATATCTGGTCTAAAAGATCTTTCCAAACTTCATTCCATCTTGGGAAACCAAAATAAGGTTCACTTGGTGAGGGTTTGCAAAGAAACTTTGGTTTTCACCATGAAGGTTCACTAGCCGGGCTATAGGAGCTCGCCTAGTTAGCAACAAAATACAATTTCTTTGTCATTGCTAACAAAAAAGAACTTTTATGCAAAATAATGATATGTACAAAAAATTTACTCTCAGAGGCCATGGAGAAAGAGCCAAAGAAAATCAAGTTGCTTCCATTATTGAAGCCAAACCCTTACTCAACCGAGAACAGGGTTAAAACAAAATAATTTTGCTACAATGCCAAAACTCCACACCAACACACAAACCTAGGTGAAAGAGCTTAAAAAAAACATGGCACAACTTCCCAAATTAAAACAGTACGACCAAATGCTTAGGAAGTACGGACTGCTAGACCATATGGAGCAAAAAGTCTAAGAAAAAAGGACAAAATTTTGAGTTTTTGTATTGAGTTCTTCTTTTTTTGAATGCCATCCTGATACAAAGATCAATGATGCTTTAAATAGTCACTCACCACCTAAATCATGCCTAGGTATGGACCAATAACCACCTTTCACATTGTTTTTATAAATTTTCCAAATATTGTCAAAATGTTGCTTGACAACATTGACAAATTTTGGTACAATGAGCATTTTTGACTTGTGAGCCAAATAGACTTAACTCCACCATGTGAAATGGTTTCCTATAACCACACAAACATATTTCAATTCCTAACAAGGCTTTATAAGGATTTTTGACCATATTTCCACATTTTGCCCATTCTAGGCTTACAAAGCATAAAAGGTCAAAAATAGACAAAAAACTCAACAAAAAACAAAACTAAGACACAAAGGACACTTAAAAACTCTAAACACACCCTTTGGACATACAAAAATTCCATTATTCAATTGTGACCAACATAGGCCATTTCAAACCATAACTTGACGAAGTGCTCCATGAGCTTCACTAGGAGCTCCTGCACCATACTCCCCCAAAGACAAAGAAGTCAAGTGACTCAGTTTGGCACCAATGAGGGATCAATTCCAAAATGAAGATAGTCTGATTTAGGTACCCAAATAGCGTTGGAGTTTGGTTTGTTCCTCCACTTGATCAAATGCTCCATATAGACTTGGTGCCCAGTATTTTTGAGAATCCCAGAATGCAAAACCTTTTCAGCTTGAAGCATGGGTGTAGAAGGAAGAGGTAGGTCTGAAAGTGATTGATGAACATCTAAAACTCTCTCATCCTCCTTGGGAAGCTTCCCTTTGTATGCAACCAAATCTGCAATATTAAAGATAGGAGACAATGTAATACCATTAGGTAAATCAATCTTATAAGCATTAGAGACATACTTAGCCAAAACCTTACAAGGACCTATCCTCATCATTTGGAGTTTGCTGGGAATTTCTTTTTTAATTCTGGACTAATTCAAGTGCACCATCACAAAGTCACCAACTGAAAATTGTACATCTTTCCTTGTTGCATCAACTCTAGCTTTGACCTTCTATGAGGCATCTTGGAGAGCTTTCTTTACTTGATCATGAACTTCCCTCATAGATTGAGATACATCATCAGCTTGACCACTTCTTTATTGCACATCATCAAGGTTTCTCAACTCCATAACACCCCTTGGGTTCATACCATACACTATCTCAAAAGGACTCTTACTAGTAGACGTGTTGACACTATCATTATAGGCAAACTTTGCTTGGTGAAGAATTTGATCCCAAGTCTATCCATATTCTTTTATCAAACACCTTAAGAGGTTACCAAGTGTCCTATTGACCACCTCTGTTTAGCCATTAGTTTGGGGGTGATAGGCTGAACCAAAAGATAAGTTAGTACCCAATCTTTTCTAAAGAGTTTTCCAAAAATGTCCAAGGAATCTTACATCTCTATCTGAAACAATAATAATAGGAAAACCATGAATTCAAACAACCTCTTTGAAAAACAAGTGTGCAATGTGACTAGCATCATGAGTAGTTTTACACAAAACAAAATGTGCGATTTTACTGAATCTATCAACAACAACAAAAATGCTATGAAAACCAAGATTTGTTTTGGGTAAACCAACCACAAAATCCATACTCACACATTCCCATGGCCTTGTAGGAATGGGTAATGGCTGATAAAGACCAACATTAGTAGATGTGCCTTTTTCCTTTGGACAAACCATACACTGCTAAACATACCTCCTGATATCCCTTTGCATTCTTCGCTAATAGTAGAAATGTCTCACAAGTTCCAATGTCTTATTTAGACCAAAATGACCACTCAAGCACCCATTGTGCTTCTCTTGGATGAGATTTTCCCTCATAGAGCCTTTGGGAACACACAACTATCCACCTGTAAACAACAAACCATTTTGCAAGGTAAACTCAGCATATTCACTATGAAAATGGTTTTGAAATTCTTGACAAACCTTGTAAATGGTTGCAAAATCTTCATCATTTATACAAATCCTTGAAGCAATCAAATCCAATACTCTGAATCTGCACTTCTTGCACTATTAATAGCCTTCTATTCAAAGCATCTGCTACTTTATTACATTGTCCCTTTTTATGCTTAATGGAAAATGTATATGATTGCAAATACTCAACCCATTTAACATGTCTATGACTCAACTTATCCTGTGAATTCAAAAAACAAAGAGCTTGATTATCTGTGTAAACAACAAACTCTTTGGGCAGAAAATAGTGCCTCCATTTTTTCTTGGACAAGAGCATACAATTCAAGATCATAGGATGAATACTTTTTTTTTGCATCATTGAGCTTTCCACTAAAGAAAGCTACTGGTCTATTATCTTGACTCAAAACAAAACCAATTGCTATGTTACTTGCATCACATTCAATAGTGAACAACTTACCAAAACTAGGAAGAATGAGTACTGGTTGTGTAGCTACCTTTTGTTTCAAGAGTTCAAACCCCTTATTAGCTTCTTTGGTCCACTGAAACTTTTTCTTTACTCCTCCTTTAATACTATCTAGCATAGGTGCACAAATGTCATTGAATCCCCTTATAAACTTCCTATAGAACTATGCCAAACCATGAAAGCTTCACAATTCACTTGCCATTTTTGGTGTTGGCCAATTGGTGATGGCTTCCACCTTTGATGTGTCCATTTTCAAGTCTCCACCTGAACTACAAAACCAAGATAGACTAGTTCTTGCTTCATAAACTTACATTTCTGTAAGTTTATTGTTATTTTCTCATCATACAATTGTTGCAATACAAATTTAAGATGCTTTAGATGTTCATCTTTCATTCTACTAAAAATCAAGATATCATATAAGTATAGAACAACAAATTTACCAATAAAATCTTTAAGCACTTCATTCATGAGTCTCATGAATGTACTAGGAGCATTAGTGAGACCAAATGGCATAACAAGCCACTCATGAAGTCCTTCATTAGTTTTGAAGGCTGTTTTCCACTCATCACCTTCCTTTATCCTGATCTGGTGGTAACCACTCTTGAGATCAATCTTTGTGAAAAACTTTGCACCTCCCAAGCAATCCATCAAATCTTCAATCCTTGCGATAGGGAATCTATATCTGATAGTGATTCTATTAATGACTCTTGAATTTGTGCATAACCTCCATGTTCCTCCTTTCTTTGGTGCTAACACTGTAGGTACGACACAAGGACTTATGCTCTTCTTTATCAAACCTTGATCTAACAACTCTTGTACTTGTCTAGCCACTTCTTTATTCTATTATGGGGTCATCTTGTAGGCTGCTTTGTTGGATAATTAAGCTTCAAGAATGAAGTCAATTTGATAGCTTATGGCTCTAGTAGGTGGTAGGGTTGTTGGTGCTCCATCACTTATGATTTATTCAAAGTTGTCTAGTATTTTTTGCACTTCATGAGGTATTTGTATGTGGAAACCCTGTAAGGGGAAAAACCATGGTGGGAAACCTCACCCACAATCAGATGATACTACTATAGATAGTAAGTGTACATAAATGGGGCCTGCACATGCAGAAAGGCCAACATCCTAGAGCTCACTGCTCAATCACAAAATGGGAGTCACACTGACTACAGTGGGATGGTTAAATCCAATAAGAATGTACTGCACAAAATAACATCTTCATATGCTAGATTTAGTACCAATGTAATGCTGATATTCTTTCAAAAAAACCTAAATTCACCTTCAAATTATGTCTGCATGTATTGCACTACTTAATCTTGCATATACCTTCACACAATTATTTTTCGCATTCCACACTTGATCTTACAAATAAGATCTTAGCTTTATACCATAACCTAAGACAAATTTTAGTAGGTCGGCTCTACAAGATATTACAATAAAAAATTTTACAAATAATATAATATCCGATGCAATAACCAATTGAACATGTCAGCTTAATGCATTTACAACAATAATTAATCATTTCCATAGCATGCCATGCTGATCTGGAAAAGATAAACCTGCCCGTGTAACCCTAGGTAACCCTGGACCTATTTGCTGGTAAAAGAAAATATGCAAATATGAATATACGAATGATTAATTCATTAAGATAAGATGTCCACATGATGTCTTTGATATTACCAAGTGTCTTCCATATCATTTCAAATGCCGGTGATCATTATATCCTGCCAGTGAACCATATACTAGTAACTGTGCAATAGTTACTTGCTTGCCGATGAATGTTGCTGGATCTCCAAAGTGCTAGTGTTTTAGTAGGTGTTGACATCAATGACAAAACTATACCAAAATACCAACAAAACCTTCTTTTCTTTCTTTTCTTCCTTTGGTTTCACTATGAGAGAAAACCCCACTCCTTCACCCTCTTCAAGAGTGTTTATGAACTTTTTTTCACTCACCAACAAGGCATTTGGGTTTTTGGACTTGCTGCCCTCTCCTTCATCATTTAAGGACTGAATTTTGTATGTAACTCCATGTTTTTGAAAAGAATAAGAGTTCTTCTCACCATTATGAATGGCTTTTCTATCAAATTGCCATGGCCTACCCAAAGGTAGGTGGCAAGCATCCATTGGGAGTATGTCACACAAAATTTTATCCTTATAACCCCCTATTGTGAACTCAACCCAAGCTTGTTCATTCACCACCACATATTGCTCCTTGTTGAGCCAAGTGACCTTATATGGACTACTATGTGGAACTCTCTCCAATTTAATTTTATTTGTTGCTTCCTATGAGACAATATTATCTGTAGACCCTGAATCTATCACCACTTGGAAAACCTTACCCATGATCTTGCACTTGATTCTAAATAAAGATCTTCTTTGAGTTGGTTCCTCTTTGTTTGGCTCCTTAATCAAGACTCTTCTCATCATTAAAATTTCCCCATCTTCTGAAGCTAAGCTCACTTCTTGTGTCTTACCATTTGCTGCATCTTCTTGTACATATGTCACTCTTATTTCACCTCCATGAGATGAAGAAGATTTCTTAGGGCATCTATAGGCGGGATGACCCAACTTTTGGCAATTGTAACACTTCATGGTGGAGAAGTAAGACCCTCTTCCCGGTCCACTAGATCTACCTCTACCTAGGTTGCTAGATCTGCTTCCTCTATAGATGCTCTTGCTATTAGAATCCTCACTTTTCTCTATAAGTTTGGACTCTCCTTGGGACCTTTGATCATCTCCTCTTCCACTAAAATTGCCTCTATGGCTTCTATCATCTCTTCCCCTACCTCTACCTCTATTGCTCTGTTCTTGCTTCTTCCTACTTTTCTCTTCCACTTTGAGTGCTAGTTGGTAGCACTTATGCACTATATTGGGGCACAACTAACTCAACTCTTCTTGTATATTCCATCTCAAGCCATTCAAGTACCTTGCTACCTTGATGTTCTCATCCTTTACTATTTTGGATCTCAGACACAACTTCTGAAATTCCTTAGTATAGCTACTCACATCCAAGTCTCTTTGACTCAAGTTTTGTCTCTTGTGCAACTGGATTTCATAATCTTCAGGAATGTATGCCTCTTTTACCTTGGCTAACATGCCCTTCCATGTAGCTATGGGGTTCTTGCCCTCTTTTTGCCTCTCTTCTTGGATAAATTTCCACCAAGTCAATGTTGCCCCTCTCAATTTAGACTTGGATACCTTCACTTTTTGTGCCTCACTAATTACATCACATTCAAAGTTATTCTCCAATCCCTCTATCCATTCCAGGACTACCTTTGGCTCCATTTTTCCACAAAAAAGTGGTACTCCTTCTAAGGATTTTCCTCCTAAGGCTTTAATTTCTTTAAGGAAAGGTTCTTCAAGGAGAATAGGGTTTGGTTCAGGAGTCCTATCCTCTTCTAGAACTTCTTTTCCCTTCCCTTCATTGACCTTGATTGTCACTTTCTCAGTTTTGTCTTCAACTACGTCCAGTTTGCTCTCCAGCTGTAGTAATCTTTCTCTGAGGAGCCTATTTTCTTCTTCTTGGTCTTCTACCTTCTTTGGTAGCTCTACATTGGTCACCATCCTTAAGCTATTCTCTCCTAGTGCTTTAGTGGCTATCATATGTTGGTTTCTTCCCAAATCTTGGAGGCTCTAATACCACTATGATAGGGAGATACTAACAAATTGGCTCAAATTGTGTGTTTGTAATCAATTTTAATGTGCAGGTTTCCTCAAGGGTAATTGCTGAAGGTTTTTTCACTTGTTTAGGTACTATTTCTTTGATGTTTTCCTGATCTATGCTTCATACCAACCATGAGATCTTCCTACCATGTTAGTTCTTGTTTTCATTCAAACTTGCTCTCAAGCCTCACAAAGGTGAGACTTTGCTTCTTTAGCTCCAAACACCAAGATCACTCACCAAGAGTTGCAGGAAGTCTAGGAAATTATCTAACATCCTATTAGGCTTATTTCAACTTGGTTTGGTGGTCTTACCAGTTGTCTTCTTGCCCGATTTGAAGAAAAGCTCAAAAAAGGGCTACAAGAAAAGAGCCCCAATTAGCCCTCCGAAATTGCAAAAATGCTTATAACTCCACAAACTGCCAAAACACCCCATAAAATCCTTGCATTTATGGATACCCTTTATGGAGATCTTTCAAGTTTTTTCTTTGAGGAGGTTTGATAGGGTCATACAACCACTGCCCTATATTTGTGCCTAAAAATAAGGGTTTTCAATGGTTTTAAGTCTTCTAACACCTTAACGCCATTCCAAACACTTCTTCAAACCACCAAATCTCTTGAGAAGGTATTTAACATTATTATGAAGCCTTCCAAATTCCTTCACTACAAGCATAAATTCAAACACTTGATGTGCAACCATGTTTCAAGACGAAAAATGCTCAAAAACCATTGTCTTACAATACTTTGACTCCTCACAATGCATTTACCAACTAATTATACATTGAAACACCCTTCCATCTGGTCTAAAAGCTTTATACAAACTTCAATCCACCTTGAGAAACCAAAATAAGATTCACTTGGTGAGGATTTGCAAAGAAACTTTGTTTTTCACCATGAAGGTTCACTAGCCGGGCTATAGGAGGTCGCCTAGTTAGCAACAAAAACCACTTTCTTTGTCATTGCCAACAAAAAAAAAATATATGTACAAGAAGGCTATGTAAAAAAACTAGACTCTTAGAGGCCATGGAGAAAGAGTAAAAGAAAATCAAGTTGCTTCCATTATTGAAGCCAAACCCTTACTCAACCGAGAACATGGTTAAAACAAAATAATTTTGCTATAGTGCCAAAACTCCACACCAACACACAAACCTAGGTGAAAGAGGTTCAAAACAACATGGCACAACTTCCCAAATGAAAACAGTATGGCCAAATGCCTATTGGAATATGTGCAGAGTATGTTGTCATTGATGTCAATATGATGAAGTGTGAACCAGTATATTAAAGTAAGCACTTGCAAGAGAACCGATATATGTGAAAAAGTGAAGAGGTATGGCTATCCAAGTGAACCAGTATTTTGAAATGTGAACCAATATATGTGAAAAAGTGAAGCGGTATGTTTGTCCAAGTGAACCGGTATGATGGAATGTGAACCAGTATATGGAATGTTTTGTATCAAGGTTTCATATGGTATGACTACTGGTTGGTAGTCTTAGCTTTAGGGTTTCTGGTTGAAGTGTTCTATGCCTATGTGATTCAACCAATGAAATTGTGTGATGTGTTAGCATTGTAATGAAGAACAGATTGTGTTTCCACCTTAGCCCTATGCACGTGAAGGATCTTGCATGAAGGAGATTCATCCTATCTATCTCAGGAATGTGCGAAGTCTCTATAAATGATGGAGAATGCATGATGGCTTATTAGCCTCCAAGAAGTAGTGACAAATGAACGATGGAGAACATCTCAAGAACTGTTCAAGACTATTGTAATCAATGCAATATGATCAATGGTCAGGATTGAACCTACTGAATTGCTTAACCTAAATTTTTAGGGTTTAGGATTTATGCTACCGACCTATCTGTTTCCTATAAGGTCTATGTTGTTTTCCATGTTGAGATTGTTGGAAAATGTTGTGTGTGTATCTAAGTGCAAAGATACGTGATTCTTGCCAGACTAGATATGAGAATAGATACCTACAAAGTGTGAGTGTAGAAGGAAGGAACTGAAATGGATCTGCATTGGCATTGAGTGCTGCTACTAGATTATTGTAATACCTATTGACCTCTAACGACTTCAATAGTTGGAAAATCCCTTAACAGGTAGCTTTAACAGGCTTGTTGTAAATCCTTTAACAGGGTGACTCAAAATCATTGAGTTCTAAAAATACTCTAACAAGGTAACCTTTAACCGGGTTTTACCCTTAACCGGGTATGTTAGCCATCCCTTAACTGGGTGATCCCTAGCAGGATCGGTTGCTAACAGAACCTATTGTAAAGTCTTTAACTAGACTAGGCTCCTAATAGAGTGGACTTCAAAAGGGTTCAAAGAATAGCTTATGGGTATTCATCCCCACCATGGTTTTTCCCAGTTGGGTTTCCACATGAAAAATATGTGTGATGCTTTTCATATGATGCTTTGTTATTCTCTGTTAAGCAGTAAAGCATGTTGAACCTGTAAGTCTTTGCATTTCTGTCAAAGTATTACTAGTGTATGCATATGGGTGAAGTGGAAATAAGATGTTAGATTGTATGGAAAGCTGAGTTACCAGTTTATTTCTTTCATTGTGTTTAACTGGTAGTAATCTGGTTCAGACTGGTGTTATTTCTTTCTAGTCAAAGTGTAGGGTTCTCAATCAAACCAATTCAAGGAAAAGTGTTTTTATCAGTACTAATTCACCCCCCCTCTCAATAGCGGTTTGGTACTAACTATTCATCATTGATTCAGTAATTGGTATCAGAGTATCCTCCAAGTCCTCTGAGTTGTAACCTTAACCGCTTGAGGTAAAGATCCTACTTTAATGATGAAGAGGGAAGATCCAAAGTTCAATAGAGACAACTTTAAAATATGGAAGGATAGAATGAAGATATACATCAGAAGCATGGGTGCTCAATATTGGAGCTATGTTGAGAATGCGTATGTTATCCCTATCGGTACTCTCACCGATGATCAAAAGAGAGAGATTTAGGAGAATGGGCAAGTCATGGAAGCCCTAATTAGCATTTTATCTAACATTGAGTTTATTGATGTTCAGGACAAAGAGAATCCCAAAGAAGTATGGGATGCCCTTGAGAATATCTATGGCGGTGATGAGCATGTGAAACAAGCTAAGGAAGAAAGCCTGAGGGGAAAGTTTGAAGACATGTGGATGGTTGAAGGAGAGACCATTCAGCAATATGGAATAAGAATCAAAATTGTTGTTGGAGATATCAAGCGTGCAGGTGGTAAAATGGAAGATTCCATTGTTGTTAGCTAATTTTTGAGATTCCTATTACTGGTCTATTCAATAAGGGTTGCTTCTATTCAGGAGTTGAGGTCTGCAGACAAGACAAAGGTATCCCTGGACTCCATCATTACAAAGTTAACAAATTATGAGATAAATAATTATGATGGTAGTATTCAGAAGACTGAATCAACCTTTAGAGCATCTGTTGTACCATCTAGAAAAGGCAAAGAAGCTAGTACCAGTGGTGAACCAAGACAAAGTAGAGAAATGGATGATGAGGAGATCCTGATGGAATTTGAAGCTCTTCTTGCCAAGAGACTTCCCAAGGGAACTGGTAAATATAGAGGTAAGATTCCTTTGAAATGTTTTTCTTGTAACCGGATAGGACACATTGTTGTAAACTGCCCTAGTGGTGACAACAAGGACAAACCAGAGAGGTTCAAGAAGTTCAAAGGAGGAAACTGGAAAAACTATTTTGTAGCAGTTGATGAAGGTGTCACTGATGAGGAATCAAAAGATGAAAAAAATGAAGATATTGTGTTTGTAGCAGTCAAGGAAGATGTGTCAGATAAGAAGGCTCTTGTCTCCTACTTTGATAATTCCAATGAGTGGATTATTGATAGTGGTTGTTCTCACCATATGACTGGTGACTGGAGTAAGTTTCTATCTCTGGAAGAGTATGATGTTGGTGTGGTTCATTTTGGTAATGATGCACCATGTATGGTAAAAGGTAGAGGGTCCATCTCTCTGAATGGAAGAAGCAGTGCTGACAATGTGTATTGGGTAGAAGGTCTCAGGCACAACCTTTTGAGTGTTGCTCAACTGAATGATAATGGAATCACTCTGGAATTTAGAAAGAGAGTGTGTAAAATCAAGGGAAAGAGTGGTGAGCTGATGGCTATCAATATGCAGACCAAAGGTAGCCTATTTTAGCTAAATGCTAATGTCAGTACATGTCTTATGGCTAAGATTGAGGATAGCTGGATATGGCATAGGAGACTCTGCTATGTAAACTTTGACAATATTGTGAAGGCCAGTAAGATCAAGGAAGTTAGAGGATTGCCTATGCTGAGAAAACCAAAAAATCCTTTGTGCAAGGAGTGTTAACTGGGGAAAATGTCTTCCTCAACCTTAAAAGGTAAATCTTTCACTGCAGACAATTTACTTGATCTTGTGCATACTGATTTGTGTGGTCCTATGAAAACTAGGAGTGTGCAGGGAGATAGGTATTTTATGATTCTTACTAATGATTGCTCAAGAATGAAGTGGGTCACATTCTTGAAGGACAAATCTAAAGCTGTTGGAAAGTTCAAAGCCTTCAGAGCACTTGTAGAAAAAGAAAGCGATAAGAGGATTAAGTGATTAAGAACTGATTAAGGAGGAGAATTCACTTCTGGTGAATTCAACCAATACTGTGAAGAGAATGGCATCAAGAGGCAACTATCTGCCCCCGGACTCCATAGTAAAATGGCCTAGCAAAGAGAAACAACCGGATTGTGGTTGAAGCAACTAGAACTATGTTGATCCAAGGAAAGGTTGCTCACACCTTTTGGAGAGAAGTGGTGAGCACTGCAGTCTACACAATGAACTGGGTACTCTTCAAAAAGGGAAAGGATAAAACACCTTATGAGTATTGGATCAGTAAGACACCACTAGTAAGCTACTTCAGAGGTATTTGTTGATGACATAATCTTTGGAGGAGATGACAAGATGAGTCATGATTTTGTAGATGAGATGAAAGAGGAGTTTGAAATGTCACTTATAGGGGAGATTAAGTTCTTCATTGGACTACAGATTCAACAAATGAAAGATGGAATCTTTATTACTCATTCCAAATATGTCAAAGAGGTGTTGAAGATCTTTGGCATGGAAGACAACAAACTGGTTGGTACACCGATGGTGACTAGTTGTAAATTATCCAAAGAGGATGACTCAAGGCTGGTAAATGAGAAGGAATGCCGATCAATGATTGGTAAATTGCACTATGTAGTACATAGAAGACCAGACATTGCACATGCAGTGGGCATTGCTACATGGTTCCAAAAAAGCCCAAGAGAATCCCACTTGGTAGCAGTCAAGTGGATTCTAAGATATCTGAAGGGAACTATTGACTATGGATTATGGTATCCATACAGTAATGATTTCAACTTGAAAGTGTTTACAGATGCTGATTGGGGTGGTAATGTGGACGACCGAAAGAGCACAATCGGTGGTGCATTCTTTCTTGGTGGAAGACTAGTCTCATGGATGAGCAAGAAATAGAGCTATATCTCTTAGTCTATAGCAGAAGCGGAGTATGTTGCAACATTTATGAATTGCACCCAGACAATTTGGATGAATCATGTATTAAATGGCTTCAAAGTTCCTATATCTAAAATGGTAAGTATATTTTGTGATAGCACAAGTGCGATTAACATCTCCAAGAATCCGGTTTTACATTCTAGAATCAAGAACTTTGAGCTTAAGTATCATTTCTTAAGGGAAAAGGTTCAGAAGAAAAAAGTTGTACTAGAACATGTTTCCAGTAAGGAGCAGTTAGTAAACATATTCACCAAGCCTCTACCAAAGGCTACTTTTACCTATTTGAGAGGTGAATTAGGGGTGTTGCCTCTTCAAGAGGTGAACTAAAGGTTTGTGCTCCACATCAGTCAGGACTTACATTGATATATTTCTCTCAGGATTGGTGTGTTGAAGGATGCCACTCCTTAGGGGGAGCAGCATAGTAGAACATAAATGCTTATGCCTTCACTTTTGCATTGTTGTCAAAGGGGGAGAAGATGTGAAGCAGAGAAGATAGCTGTAGTATTGGTGGAGAAGATATGAAGCTCAGAGATATCTTTGTATATTGCCATTGATGCCAAAGGGGGAGATTGTTGGCATATGTGTAGAGTATGTTTTCACTGATGTCAATATGATGAAGTGTGAACCGGTATATTGAAGTAAGCACTTGCAAGAGAGCTGGTATATGTGAAAAAGCAAATCGGTATGACTGTCCAAGTGAACCAGTATGTTGAAATGTGAACCGATATATGTGACAGAGTGAAGCAGTATGTTTGTCCAAGTGAACCAGTATGATGGAATGTGAACCAGTATATGGAATGTTTTGTAACAAGGTTTCATATGGTATGATTACCAGTTGGTAGTCTTAGCTTCAGGGTTTCTAGTTGAAGTGTTCTATGCCTATGTGATTCAACCGATGATATTGTGTGATGTGTTAGCATTGTAATGAAGAACAGATTGTGCTGCCACGTTAGCCCTGTGCACATGAAGGATCTTGCATGAAGGAGATTGATCCTATCTGTTACGTCCTGGAGATAACTGAGAGGGGGGGGGTGAATCAGTTGTCAAATAAATTAAAACCAAAAACAACTTACCCAACTTAATCCTTAATACTGATAAACTAGTTAAGTATGCGAGTAGATAGTGTTAACAGTTAATTGCTATACTGGTAAGGACTAATGCATGAAACATAAACACAAAGTCATCCACAACACATAACACCAATATTTGTACATGGAAACCCTGTAAGGGGAAAAACCATGGTGGGAAACCTTACCCACAATCAGATGATACTACTATAGATAGTAAGTGTACATAAATGGTCTGCACATGTAGAAAGGCCAACAGCCTAGAGCTCACTGCTCAATCATAAAAAGGGAGTCACACTGACTATAGTTGGATGGTTAAATCCAATAAGAATGTACTGCACAAAATAGCATCTTCATATGCTGGATTCAGTACCAGTGTAATACTGATATGCTTCCACAAAAACCTAACTTCACCTTCAAATGATGTCTTTGTGTATAGCTTTGCTTAATCTCATATATACATTCTCACAATTCTTTTTCGCATTCCACATTCAATCTTACAAATAAGATCTTACATTTATACCATAACCTAAGACCAATTTTAGTAGGTCGGCTCTACAAGATATTACAATAAAACATTTTACAAACAATATAATATCCGATGCAATAACTGATTAAACATGTTGGCTTAAAGGATTTACAACAATAATTAATCATCTCCATAGCGTGCCATGCTGATCTAGAAAAGATAAACCTACCGGTGTAACCCTAGGTAACCCTGGACCTATTTGCCGGTAAAAGCAAATATGCAAATATGAATATAACAATGATTAATTCATTAAGATAAGATGTCCACATGATGTCTTAGATATTACCAAGTGTCTTCCATATCATTTCAAGTGTCGGTGATCATTATATTCTATTGGTGAACCATATACCAGTAACTGTGCAATAGTTACTTGCTTGTCAGTGAATGCTACTGGATCTCCAAAGTGCTAGTGTTTTAGTAGGTATTGACATCAATGACAAAACAATACCAAAATACCAACAATATCCCCCTTTGGCATTGATGGCAACACAAGATGGAAAAACCATCTAAGTGCCAAAATAGAAATGCCAAAAACCAACAATCTCCAAAAAGATCATAACCAGAATACAGAGAGTAATAGTCTCTCCCAAACAACAATCTCTCCCCCTAGGAGAAACAGGTGTTATCCAAAGTTCTCTTAAAAGATAATGTGTTTTTCCATAGATATCTCTCCCCCTTTGACATCAAATGCCAAAGTTACAATAATAAAATCAAGTTCATATATAAAATATCAATCAATTCAATATACCAACTACTCCCCCTGAGAAGTAGCTTCCCCATCAAAGACCGAAGTAAAAGATTTCTCTGTAAATTCTGTCAGTTGATGACAATCATCAAATATCTAAGTCTCTACTGGTGGTGGTATGACTCCAAGCTGATCTCTGAGATATTCAAAGGTCTCCTTAGGCAAAGGTTTTGTGAAAATATCTGCAAGTTGTTCTTTAGTATTCACATAAACTAGTTTTATCTCTTTTTCCTCAACTTTTTCCCTTACAAAATTCAGTTTGATAGAAACATGTTTTGTTTTAGAATGTAATACCAGATTCTTCGATATATCAATTGCTGCAGTGTTATCACAATATATAGTAACAGGTTCCTTGCATTTTACCTTTATGTCTTTCAACATTTGCTTAAGCCATAGTACCTGTGTACAGTTAGTTGTTGCTGCAACATATTTTGATTCTGTTGTTGATAAAGATGTACAACTCTGTTTCTTACTCAACCAAGAAACTAATCTCTTTCCAAGAAAGAATGCTCCGTCGATGGTTCTTTTTCTATCATTCACATCTCCTACCCAATTTGCATCTGTGTATGCATATAAATCAAAATTTTCATCTCTAGGATACCATAATCCAAGATTTGCAGTGCCTTGTAAGTACCAAACAATCCTTTTTACTATTGATTCATGATTTTCTCTAGGATTAATTTGAAATATAGAAACAATACATACTACATTCATAATATCAGGTCTAGTTTGTGTTAAATATAGTAAAACTCCTATCACAGATTTGTATCTAGTTGGATTAACAGGTGTAGATTCATCCCTTTGAGATAATTTGTCATTTGTAGTCATACGTGTGCTTACTGGATTAGATTTCTCCATCCCAAATTTCTTTAGTAACTCTTTTAAGTAGTTGGATTGACTCAAAAATATACCTTTCTCAGTCTGTGAAATCTGCAATCCTAAAAAGAATTTTATTTCTCCAATCATAGACATTTCAAATTCTTGCTGCATTTTAATAGAAAATTCTTTACATAATCCATCTTCTCCTCCAAAGATTATATCATCAACGAATACTTCTATAATCAAGATGTCATCATTACTTATTTTGTAATATAAATTATTGTCTACATTTCCTTTAGTAAAACCAATCTTTAAAAGATACTTATCCAACCTTGCATACCAAGCTCTTGGGGCTTGTTTCAGTCCATACAGAGCTTTTCTTAACCTGCAAACCATATCATTATCATTTGTTAAAGAAAATCCATCAGGTTGTTCAATGTATACTTCCTCTTCAAGATCTCCATTCAAAAATGCACATTTAATATCCATTTGATAAACTTTGTAGTTCTTGTGTGCTGCAAAAGCCAAGAATAATCTAACTACCTCAATTCTAGCTATGGATGCAAAGGTTTCATTGTAATCAACTCCTTCTTTCTAAGAATATTCCTTACACACTAGTCTTTCTTTATTTCTGATAACCTTACCATCTTCATTAAGTTTGTTTCTAAATACCCATTTTGTTCCAATTACATTTTTATCTTTAGGTCGGGGAACTAATGTCCAAGTATTATTTTTCTCATTTTCTTCTAATTCTTCTTCCATAGCTTTAATCCAAAATTTATCTTCACATGCCTCATTAACAGATGATGGTTCAATTTGAGAAATAAGACATACCTCTTCATTTGCCAATCTTCCTCTTGTCATAACTCCTTTAAATTTGTTTCCAATTATCTGATCTTCAGAATGATTCAATCTTACATACCGGGGTGTCTTAGTTTGTTGTTTTTCTTCAATTACTGTGGAATCCTTAGATGGTACCAGGGTAACTGGATCTTCAATCTGTACTGGTAGATTTAGTGTAGGTTTATTTGTCACAATTTATGTTGCCGGTTCAGAGTCTATATACCTTGAAGTTCCTCTGAATTGTTCATCAATTTTTACATTTGTACTCTCAACAATTTTCTGCAATCTCTTGTTAAAACATCTATATGCCTTGCTTTTAGATGAATAACCAAGAAATATTCCTTCATCACTTCTAGGATCAAATTTGCCAATATACTCATCTCTTCTAATATAACATTTACTTCCAAAAATTCTGAAATACTTAAGAGTAGGAGTATTTGCCAAACCATAGTTCATGAGGGGTCTTACCAGTTTCACCTTTGATGTGAACTTTGTTGAATGTATAGACCATTGTGCTGACTGTTTCTCTCCAATACACATGTGGTAAATTTGCTTCAGATAACATACTTCTTGTTGCATCCAAGATAGTTCATTTTTTCTTTCAACAACTCCATTCTGCTGTGGTGTCCGAGGTGCTGATAGTTGTCTTCTGATTCCATTCACTTCACAGAATGTATTAAAGTCTTTAGATGTGAATTCACCTCCTTGATCTGATCTTAAACATTTGATTTTCTTACCGGTTTCATTTTCAACCATTACTTTGAATAGTTTGAACTTTCCAAGTGGTTTTGATTTTTCTCTGAGAAAAGTAACCCAACACATTCTAGAATAATCATCAATAATTAGCATGAAATATCTATCACCTTGTAAGCTTTTAGTTCTAGCTAGACCACATAAATTAGTGTGAATCAAATCAAGAGAATTATTGAATTTTTCTGGAATACTTTTGAAACTAGCTCTAACTTGTTTTCCAAATTGACACTCCTTACAAATTGTATTCTGACGTTTCACAATTTTAGGTAGTAGATCTCTAACTGCCTTAGAAGTACTGATCTTTTCCATGCACTCAAAGTTTACATGATAGAGTCTCTTATGCCATAACCAAATTTCATCTATATGTGCAATCAAGCATACCTTTTCACTATTATTCAAATGAAAGATATTACCTCTAGTCTAATTACTGGTTGCAATTTCTAAACCAGTTCTATTCATGATTTTGCATTTTCCATTCTTAAATTGTAACTAAAATCCTTTCTCAACCAATTGACCAACACTTACAAGATTATACTATTATCCTTCAACATAGTAGACATTGTTAGTGTTATGCTTACCATCAAGAGATATTGTACCCTTACCTTTGATTGAACAGGCTTTGTCATCTCCAAATCTTACTAAACCTCCATTGTATTCTTGAAAGTTCAAGAATTTACCTTTGTCTCCTGTCATATGATGTGAGCATCCTGAGTCAATGATCCATTCATCCTTTACTTCAACTTTAGCTGCTAGGGCTTGTTCTACTGGTTGAGCAGTAGGTGTCGGTTGATCTTCTATTATAGCAACAAAAACCCATCCATTTTCTATTGGATCCTCATCAGAATCATCAGTCACACCTTCATCAGCAATGTAACAAGATTTGTCTTTGTTCTTCTTAAATCTGTATCTCTGATGTTCAGGATTAGGCTTGTATGTTTTTCTAGCTTCTTCTCTTAGTCTAGCATGTCTATTAGGGCATCTCAAAGCCATATGACTAGTATTATTGTAGTTAAAACATTTAAAGGGTGCTTTACCTTCATACTTACTTCCAACTGGACCTTTAGGCATTTTCTTTGCAAATAGTGCTTCAAGTTCTTCAAGTTCTTCATTCTCCTTCCTAGTTTCTTCAAGTTCTCTTGCATAAAAGGATTTCCAATCAGATTTGTCAAATGATGGAGCAGATGATGTTGATGCTTTAAAGGCCAACTTTGTCTTTATAGTAGCAACAGGACCAAATTCTTCAATTTCAAAAGCTGAAAGTTTCCCAATCAATGTATCCCTAGTTACTGATGTATTAGGCATTATTCTCAACTCATTTATAGTAGTAACCTTCATTTTATATGCTGGTGGCGATCCTCTTAAAAATTTTGAAACAATTTCATCCTCACTCAAGGTTCCTCCACAACATTTAATACCCAAAACAATTTCATTTACTCTTTCCATAAAAGCATAAATCTTTTCATCTTCTTCCATTTTCAGATGTTCATACCTGACTCAGAAGCTTTCAAGTTTTGCAATCTTGACTGTGGAATCTCCTCCATTCAGTGTTTCCAAATGATCCCAAATAGCTTTAGCAGTAGAACTAACTAATAATCCCATGATTTGTTGATCTGATAATGCGCTCAAAAGTGCTTCTCTTGCTTTGCAATCATTCTCCTCATCTTTAGCTAAGGTTGTTGGACTGGGCTGACCAGCTACAGCAGCAGTATAACCTTTCTTTGTAACTTCCTAGATGTCTTTACCAATGCAATTCAGATGTCTCTCCATTCTGATCTTCCATATCCCATAGTTGGTTCCATCAAGTTTAGGATTGTCCTTCCTGAAATAATTAGTAGACATTGGATCTCCTCAAGTTGTTAAACTTCTGCAAAAAGAGGACTAGGCTCTACTACCAATTGTTAGGTCCCAGAGATAACTGAGAGGGGGGGGGGGGGGGGTGAATCAGTTGTCAAATAAATTCAAACCAGAAACAACTTACCCAACTTAATGCTTAATACTAGTAAACCACTTAAGTATGTCGGTAGATAGTGTTAACAGTTAATTGCTATGCCGGTAAGGATTAATGCATGAAACATAAACACAAAGTCATCCACAACACATAACACCAATATTTGTACGTGGAAACCCTGTAAGGGGAAAAACCATGGTGGGAAACCTTACCCATAATCAGATGATACTACTGTAGATAGTAAGTGTATATAAATGGGGTTTGCACATATAGAAAGGCCAATAGCCTAGAGCTCACTGCTCAATCACAAAAAGGGAGTCACACTGACTACAGTTGGATAGTTAAATCCAATAAGAATGTACTGCACAAAATAGCATCTTCATATGCTAGATTCAGTACTAGTGTAATGCTAATATTCTTCCATAAAAACCTAGCTTCACCTTCAAATGATGTCTTCATGTATAGCTCTATTTAATCTCGCATATACCTTCTCACAATTCTTTTTCGCATTCCACATTCGATCTTACAAATAAGATCTTACATTTATACCATAACCTAAGACCAATTTTAGTAGGTCGGCTCTACAAGATATTACAATAAAATATTTTACAAACAATATAATATTCGATGCAATAACCAATTAAACATGTCAGCTTAAAGTATTTACAACAATAATTAATCATCTCCATAGCGTGCCATGCTGATCTGAAAAAGATAAACCTACCGGTGTAACCCTAGGTAACCCTGGACCTATTTGCTGGTAAAAGCAAATATGCAAATATGAATATACCAATGATTAATTCATTAAGATAAGATGTCCACATGATATCTTCGATATTACCAAGTGTCTTCCATATCATTTCAAGTGCTAGTGATCATTATATCCTACCGATGAACTATATACTAGTAACTGTGCAATAGTTAGTTGCTTGCCGGTGAATGCCGCTGGATCTCCAAAGTGCTAGTGTTTTAGTAGGTGTTGACATCAATGACAAAACCATACCAAAATACCAACACTATCTACCTCAGGAATGTGTGAAGTCTCTGTAAACGACGGAGAATGCATGATGGGTTATCAACCTCCAAGAAACGATGAAGAAAGAACGATGGAGAATGTCTTGAGAACTATTCAAGACTATTGTAATCAATGCAATATGATCAATGGTCGGGATTGAACCGACTAAATTTCTTAACCTAAATGTTTAGGGTTTAGGGTTTATGCTACTAACCTATCTGTTTCCTATAAGGTCAATGTTGTTTTTCATGTTGAGATTATTGGCAAATGTTGTGTGTATATCTAAGTGCAAAGATACGTGATTCTTGCCAGCCAAATATGAGAATAGATACCTGCAAAGTGTGAGTGCAGAATGAAGGAACTGAAGTGGATCTGCATTGGCATCGAGTGTTGTTACCAATTCATTGTAATACCTTTTAACCTCTAACCACTTTAACAGTTGGAAAATCCCTTAACAGGGTAGCTTTAATTGGCTTGCTATAAATCCTTTAGCAGGGTGACTCAAAATCATTGAGTTCTAAAAATCCTCTAACAAAGTAACCTTTAACCGGGTTTAACCCTTAACCAGGTATGTGATCCCTAGAAGGATTGGTTACTAACATAACCTATTGTAAAGTCTTTAATTGGACTAGGCTCCTAATAGAGTGGACTTCGAAAGGGTTCAAAGAATAGCTTGTGGGTATTCATCCCCACCATGGTTTTTCCCAGTTGGGTTTCCACATGAAAAATATGTGTGCTATGTGTGATGCTTTGTTATTCTCTATTAAGCAATAAAGCATATTGAACTTGTAAGTCTTTAGATTTCTATCAAAGTATTACTAGTGTATGCATATGGGTGAAGTGGAAGTAAGATGTTAGATTGTGTGGAAAGCTGAGTTACTGGTTTATGTCTTTCACTGTGTTTAACCAATAGTAATCTGGCTTAGACCGATGTTATTGCTTGCCAGTTAAAGTGCAGGGTTCTCAGTCAAACCGGTTCAAGGAAAAGTGTTTTTATCAGTACTGATTCACCCCCCACCTCTCAGTACCAATTTGGCACTAACTGTTCATCATTGATTCATCAATGCCTAGGAAGTACGGACTACTATACCATATGGAGCAAAAAGTGTAAGAAAAAAAACAAAATTTTGAGTGTTTGTATTGAGTTCTTCTTCTTTTTGAATGCCAGCCTAATACAAATTTGTGTGAGGCTTTAAATAGTCACTCACCACCTAAATCATGTCTAGGTATAGACCAATAACCACCTTTTGCATTATTTTTACAAATTTTCCAAATATTGTCAAAATGTTGCTTGACAACATTGACAATTTTTGGTACAATGAGAATTTTTGACTTTTGATCCAAATAGAATTAACACCACCATGTGAAATGGTTTCCTACAACCACACAAACATATTTCAATGCATAACAAGGCTTTATAAGGAGTTTTGACCATATTTCCACATTTTGCCCATTCTAGGCTTACAAAGCATAAAAGGTCAAAAATAGACCAAAAATTCAACAAACAACAAAAGTAAGATACAAAAGACACTTAAAAATACTAAACACACCCTTTTGACATACAAAAAGTCTATTATTCAATTGTGACCAACATAGGCCATTTCAAACCAAAACTTGATGAAGTGCTCCATGAGCTTCATTAGGTGCTCCTGCACCAAGGTTTCCCATGAAGGCTTCACCTATTTCATGGTGTTGAAGTGTCCATGCAAAATTGTAACAAAAACATCCATATCATCTACTATCTTAGAGTCAGGTGCACTTATGAGGTTTTCTGCTTCCTTGACATTCCTTTGCATGAAATCAATGATCGATGCAATGTAGCACTGTAGCTCTAATAGATTAAGAGATCATTTATCCTCTTCCTTTCTTAACTTTTTAATTTCATGAGTTAACTATTTGACCTTTCCACTAAAGGTCACTGCAGATCTTGTAAGAGGATCAAAATAACCTATCAGATCTTGGATTTCCCTTTGAGTCTGAGCTCTTTTATCATCAAGATCATTGATTAAATCAGTGAAGCTTGATGACTTTACCAATAATTGGCCAACTTCCTATAGTATAGATTTGACCTCTTCAATGTTAGTGGAGAGAGAAACTTTACCAACTGATATGTGTTCCATTAATTTTTCACCTCTCCTTGTTTCATACTGTCTAACTGTAACCTTCTCTAGATCGGTTGCCTCTTAACCGATTTCTTTGATAAGAGTGCCCAACTGATCAATGATAGGTGCATTTTCATCAACAACAATGTGAGGAATGAGATTAGACATAATGATCTTTGCAGTATTAAGAATTTTTGTCTTCTTTTTCTTTTCTCTAAGTTTTGCCTTTTCAGCTTGAAGTTTCAATTTTTCTGAAACTTTCATTAATTGTTTGGGGGTCATCTTCTTAATATCTATTACTGAGTTTTCCTCTTCTTCCTCCTCTATTTCTTCTTCCTTTTCTTTAGCCTCATACTTAGAGCTGGCTATGGTGGTTAGTTTAGCTTTCTTCTTTTCACTCTCCTTTTCTAAATATAAGTTCTTCTTTGTTGAAGGAGTGTCCACCACTATTTTCTTACCATCTTCAGGTTGACCAGATGAAGAATCCTCTTTCTTCTTGTGTTGTTCTGATTCCTTGGTCTCCTTTGTTTCCTTCATCTCTTCTTCCTTCTTTTCTGCTTCCTTCTATTTTGCTTCCTTCTCCTCAGTTTCCTTCTTCTCTGATTCTTCAATAGGTGGTATTGATGAATTATCACCTTTGGATTTCCTTCCTCTACATCTTTTTCTCACAAAAGAGGTTCATTGTCACTAGGATTTATTGTTACCAAAGTTCTATGAGGTTTATCTTCATAAGGTATATCTTCAACCATGACTTCATCTTCACCGAGATGCTTAGTTTGAGTGGTTCCCTTTATCGGTGAAACACCAATATTAATAATTTCAACGGTTGATTTGTGTTCAACCAGTTTCTCTACATCCTTTGTTAGATTAGGAATATCTGACACAACATTACCGATGATATCATCAACTGAGAAAACATCAAAACCTTCAGTAGAGTCTTTGTTGTTTCCTTTCCCTTTGTCAAGGGTAGCTACACCTTGGTCCTGTTTAGTTCCCTTTTCTATTTCTTCTTTAGCTTCCTTTTGTTGGCTCAAGATTGTTTTCCGTAAGGCAGCACTCTCATCATGCACACCTTGGACATCTCCTATGGCCACTCTCCCTATCCCGTTCCTTATTTGGAAGTGTTGAACACATGCTTCTTCCACTATTGAAGCTTGATTGAAATCTAAATCATGTTGCACTTCCATGAGTTCTTTTATCCTGTGCTCTTTCTCAATTGCTAGGGTTGTTTTACATCTCCCTTCAATTTGATTTTGCAAGTCTGATAGAATTATTCCATATAGTTCACTGGGAGTTTTGCAGAACTTATGCAAGTTCCAGATAAGTGCTTCTTCCATTTTTATTTTGTACTCCTCATTGCAAGGGGGATATTTTCTCCCAACACTAGATAGACTTCCATACACTTTGATCCCATGGACCAATTCATCAACAGTGGAACTACATTTCTACCACTTCTTTTGCCTTCTTTTATTTCCACATTAGATTGGGCATCAATGTTATCACCCTCCTTTTCATTCTTCTTGGGCTTCTTATTAGCCTTTGTGTCAACTATCTCTTCACACCTTTTCTTTCTTGCATATGTCACTCCTACCAGTCTTTCTTTACCTGGGGAAGATGCAGGAGTATCTGAGTCCTTTTCTTTTGTTAATGCTGTTGGCTTGCTAGATGCAGTACCCTTGGGTTTTTCCTTTGACATTTTCTTCTTTTCTCCTATTTGTTTACTTGTACTACTGGAAGCAATGGCACTAGATGCTTCTCCTCCATACTTTTTGTCTAGGGTATCAATCATTTTCCTTACTCTCTTTTGTATGATAGGCTCCTTAAGTTCTTTTTTTAAATTTTGAAGCTTCCCTCCTCACAAGTTCCAAATCTCTTTTCTTTTCTATCTACCGGTTTAGATAGTAACATGTTTGCATATACTTTAGTAATGTCTACCTCGACCTCATAACCCATATTAGGTAGCCAAAAGGTTCTAGGTTGAACCACTTGAATAATGCAACAATCAGTGTCAACAAGAAAACAAATGTTGTCCTACTTTTGAACTATACCA
Source organism: Cryptomeria japonica (assembly GCF_030272615.1). Taxonomy (NCBI): domain Eukaryota; kingdom Viridiplantae; phylum Streptophyta; class Pinopsida; order Cupressales; family Cupressaceae; genus Cryptomeria; species Cryptomeria japonica. Next base: position 464,691,068 of record NC_081410.1, on the reverse strand, counting down.
GTTAGGATTCTCTCTCTTTTGTGCATTCTGGTTTGGAATTCTTTAAAATAACCCCACATTGTTTCTCCAAACTTATCACCTAAATTTCTAATCATTTCACCTATCTGAACCATGATTGGTTTATCTTCAGACCACACTACATTGCCCTTACCAGGAAAGAAATTTTGCATATAGAAGAATATACATACCAGTAATGAACCATACTTGAATGATTGGTCCTTCTTAATTCTCTCAATGTTAACTAGAAATTGACTTCTGATCATCTAACAAACATCATATGTTGCATCCTCCTTGATGATTTGATAGGTTGCATGGATAGCACCGCTCAACACACTATTCATGTAGCTTGATTGATAGACCCTATAACCCCACATTACAGAAGCAAACCTCACTTCTGCATCCTCAATGTGAGCGATTGTCATTGCTCTCCTATCACATTGGGATTGAGTCAACTGAGTGACTTCAGTGGATGATATTGTTCTTAGGGTTAGTGCTTCACTGATTGCACTAAACCCTGTTACTCTTTGAATCACATCCTTTGTGATCTTGATCAGTGCTTCAGCTTCCAGCCATAGAAATTGATCATGCACTCTACTTAACACATACCTGACCCAATTGAGATGAAGTTGATGAGGAAAATTAACAACATTTGACAAACCCTTATTCTTCAAATGCAAATGTTCTGCCTTCAACAGATCATGATCACATAACCCTTTATTTCTAATGAATTTATCTCTAAGTTCTTCAAGCTTGCAATGGATGAAGGAACAAATATCTTCAACCAGTAACACACTAGAGGGGCACAGATGATAGGGCACCAGTCATGTCCATCTCTCAAGCCTTCATAGGATGCAACTTGAACTTGGGTTGTGGTTCTTTAGTTGCTTCAACTAACACAGGAGTTGACACAGAAGCTGTCATGATGAACTTCAAACAATTTTTTCAAAAAATAGGGTTTGAATACCTTCTCCTCTATGGTTTCCAATCACCACTATCACACTACTTGATTACTTTGCACAAATAGTGCTAGCAAGATTTCAATCACCTTAGGTCACATGAGAGCTCAAGAATGTTCACAAGAAAGAAAAGTAAATGAAATGTATTATCATTTCTTTATTTATTCGTTAAGGTTTATTGGTGCTTCAATAAAATGGCTAATTCAAACAATTTTGACCATTTACAACTTAAGGTACATCGATTTACTTCTTACTAGTTGCTTGTTACCGATATTAGTACACACAACATTTACACTAACCTTGAAAATATTTACCAATAAGAGATTTAAATAAACTTTTATGCATCTAAACTATGCAGATAGACATAACATCATATAAGTCGAGGGGATTCAATAATGATCTTACCATATGCTCTCCCCCTAAGCATTGATATGCCTAGTTTGAAGAGGAACTATCATCACCAATGGATGATGACTTAGTTTCAGAATGATTCTCTCCTTCTTTTCTTTCTTCCTTCTTAATCCATGTCTTTTTCATTTCATTCCTCATCTCTTCAATTGTCTTCTTTCCTTTCAAGTCATTTTGCCCTTTCTTTTTGCCAAACTGGTTCCTTTATTCTCTGGCTAAGTGACTGATCTTATGGCAATTAAAACATGCCATATTAGTTGTCCTACATGGTCCTACATTATTTCTCTGACCCATTCTCATTCTGCAATTTTTTGCACTATGACCAAAATTACCACAAGTGGAATAGGTGGCATTGAACTGATTACTCCTTTTATTAGGTCTAACTAGTTTGAATGGTGATCATGATGCATTTGATTTGAACATGCATTATTCAACTTTGTGTCCATATTTATTGCATGCAAAAAATTATCCATTAAAGCTTCTTCTATTAAACATGTTGCTAGATCGAGATATACACTTATAAGCAATGTGACCATACTTGTGACAATTATATCAATAACCATCAAAGGTGAAAGACTTCTTTTGACTGATCAATTGATTTCTACAGACATTAGACTTATGACCTGGTTTACCACAATTATTGCAAGAAGATTTAGAAAACTTCATACCTTTCATTCCTGAATTGTTCCTTTTATCATCCTTCATCCTTTTGGATTTAGATGATTCTCCAGTTTCCATAGGACCTATACTAGAGTAACCAAGACCAGTTGTCTCCTTTATTCTCCTCCGAGCTTTTAACTGTTCATCTATCTTCTTGGAGCTTTCATTAAATTTCCTTAGCTTTTCACTTCTCTCATTTGCAGATTTCAACTCATTTTTGAGTTGTTCAATCTCTTTCATCATCTTCTCCTTTTCCTTTTCTTTGTCATGCAGATGCTCATGCATGGCTTCATTCTCCTGAGTGAGACTTCGGATTTCTTCATCTTTTTCAATGATAATTGCATCATTTTCTCTTAGGGCTTCTTCAGCAAGCCTTTTGGCTTTTTTAGCTTTTAACAAAACTTCTTTTGCATCTCTTTTTCTTTCATCTGCTATCATGTTGGCTTCTAGTATTTCAGTCATTCTTAGGGCCTGACTTTCATGCTCTCTTTTTAGATATGTGATTTCTTTAGTCAGCTTCTTGTTCTTTTCCATCAGTTCTGAGAGTGCTTTTATAGATCCACTCTATTTAGAGAGTTGATCTATGATATCTTGACTCTCATTTACTTGTAGAGATAGTTCCTTTCTTTTAGCAAGTTATTTTCTTAGTCTCTCCTTCAGCTGAACAATCATTTCATTAGCTTCATCAATATGATTCTGATACCGGTATTCTTCCATGATCTTTTCCCTCAAGATGTCAAAATTTTCTTCAGAGGACCTAAGCTCTAATACCAATTGTTAGTATTAATTGATGACTGAGAAGGGGGGTGAATCAATCAAAACTATTTATACACAATTCAAACTTTCAAACTAACTGATCTACAACTATCCTTCCAAATTAACTTAAACATTGCATTAATCATGAAAGTAGAGAACATCAAAGAAAATAAATTTGCATGCACAAATAAGCATCACATAGCACTAGCAATTATATGTGGAAACCCTCAGTTACAGGGAGAAAACCATGGTGGGGGTAACAGACAATCTCTTTTACTGTAGTGAAAAAGAGTGCCCTGTTAAGAGCTTACAACTAGTTCTTTATGAGAACATCACCCTGTTAGGAGTGATTGGTATCTGACTAAGAACACCTTAGAACCTATTAAAGTTCACCTTGCTAGAGGATTTTGCAACTTCATATTAGAAGTGACTTTGTTAAGAGATTTTATATGAAGAACCGGTTAAGGTTCACCATGTTAAAGGATTTACAATGCTACAATTGTTAGAAGGCAACAAAGATGATTGATCTATTTGATGACACTACCTCTATCTCATAGATTTCCTTTACATGCTCTATTCTTTTGATCGGTGTTGGCTTCATCGATTCATACCTCTATCTGCTACACTCTATTTTTCTCCCCTATCAACATTCACAAAGATCTTTTTTCTCATTGACAACAACACAATCAGAATGAATGATGTGAATATATTAGTCTTTACTTCTAGCGCCAACTTTCCCTCCAAAAATCAAATTCAAAAATCTGTTATTGTGCCTCAAATTGCTACCCAAAATTCATTCTGACAATATCGGTCAAGATAATAGTTCATGCCAAAAAGCTTGTCGGTTGATAAGAGAAGACTATTGGTTCAACTGGATGTTATCTAGATATTTTTAAGTTTGTCAGTTGAGACTCCTATATTGCTAGTTGTCGCCTATGTACCAGTCCAATTCTTCCTAACCGGTTACCTCATGTATACCAGTCTACTCACTGCTTAGACGATTAACCCTTATATACTGTTCTACTCACTGCTTAGCCGATTAGCCCATGTATACCAATCTACTCACTGCTTAGTTGGTTAACTCCTGTATACTGGTCTACTCACTACCGATAGGAATAAGGACTAGTGTTCTTTACTAGTTACTCTTTACTCCTTTACCGATGGACTATAGAGACTTGGAAGTTGATGTTGCCAACAATGAAAACCATTTGACCAATCATACAAAATACATCATAATGCCAACACGGACAAGCATAAATGCTTCAACCAGTAATTAAACAATAAATAAATAATAATCTACTAAATAAAAATCTCAATAATAAGCATTAGACCATAAATTAATAATAATGTGAAATCATCAATTAAATACAAATTCATGAAATAAACATCAATAAATAATAAATCTCTAATAATAATAATTCACACATTAATAGTTTTAATACTAAATAATCTATATGAACCAGTTAATTATTAATTAATAAATAATCGCAAACCCACAAGGGTCGAATGACACACTACAAAGTGCCACAAGAGAACTCAACTAAGATAATAGACTGAATAGGATATCAACTAAGACCTAGAGTATAAGAGGGAAACTATACCATCTCCAATAACTTGCCATTGGGATAGGGCATGCTCAAATCCATGAGACCAGGTGGAGTCGATGTCTGGTACCTACAATCTTGCAACCACCACTAAACACAATACAACATATATACAATACTTATATATCTTAAATGATTATAAAAGTGAAAGAGAATCGCGATGCCATATCATGCTCACAATGAGTGTTATGGAATCGTCTCTTATCATGAACATAGTAAGAGAATCATGCTACCAAAGTAATCACTCATCTCATGTACTTATCATCATAAAATACCAGTTAGTACTAACATAGTATCAAGAGTAATGTACCTACATAAGAGTATCAAATACATACAGATCCATGAACATATAAATCCATTCATCAAGATAATCCAAAGCGTCATCATCCATAAGAATCATCAAATACCACATATTATATAGCATGTCTAGCATCATCAAGTATCATCTAGGATATGAATAGAGACATGAATAACCATCAAAATACCAATAATATGTCTAAATAATCCTATCAATGCATGAAGAAAGGACAAGTCAAGGAGGAACACTACCCACATCCTCTCATAAGGAATGAGTTAGGGTAGGGCACTACATCATCAACACACCATAGACTTTCCAAGAACACCTTCCAAGCCACCAAAACATGAGAGAAGAATCTCAAGACAATATCCACCAACATTCCAACATATCATGAATATATTTGTAATAAGTCATAACATATAGAACAAAAACCAAATATTGAGAATAAATCAATAAGTTGACATCAATGACAACCATACTGAAACATAAATCAACTTTACATTGCAATAATTCCCCCCTTTGTCATTGATGACAACATTCAAGAACGAAAAACAATTTTTTCAACAATATGTTCAACAAAAATTCTCAAAAACACTTCTCCCCCTTAGACAAAAAAACTACATACTTCCAAACTTATTCGAACTTCTCAAACTTCTCAAACTTCTCCCCCTTTGACATCAAGGACAAAGTTAAATAGCAACACAACTTAGAAACCACATAGCTCGCCCTAAGAGGAAGCCCCAAACATTAGCCTAGAAAAAAATATGCATGAATTATGCTGGACTAATGCACTGCCAAATGTACTTAGTTCAAACTAGGAAGGGGATTAACCCCTAACAACTATTGGAGATACTCAAAAGTATCTTTTCACAATGCATTAGTTGAGATATCTGAAACTTTCTCTTTGGTAGGTACATATTCAATTTTCACTTCACTATCGAAAACTATTTTCTATCAAGAAATGATATTGAATAGAAATATGCTTTGTTTCAAAATGCAAAATTGGGCTCTTAGAGATATTTATTGCACTTTTATTATCACACATAATTGAGATAGGTTCATCAAATAATATGCCAACACCAAAGGATATTTATTTTATCCAAAGTACTTGAGTGCAGCATGATGCAACTACAATATACTCAACTTCTATAATTGATAAAGATACAAAGTGCCACTTCTTACTTAACCATGTGACTAATTGAGAGCTAGGGAAATTGTTGTAAGTATGCTACAAATATGTGCTTTAGTAATATCTAAGAGATGTGTTGTCATTGATGTCAACATATTTCTCTGTCTGTGATAGTGATGCAGTGAGTTCATTGAGTTGGTTTGTTTAGTATGATGGGGATTAGAGTTTGCATATTAAAGGGTTTTTAGATGATTGTGTGTAGATAATTCATTGCAATTTTTAGGGGTCCGCATGAATATTTGAGTGAGTTATGGGCATCTATGTTGTGGCTGGTTTTCTAGTTATTTAGTGATGACAGAGTGTTAGTAATTTGATCTGCATTGCTCTACATTGTAATATCTTGATCTATGGATCTAGAGGAATGTTTGGAATGTTCATGTGTGTCCTCAATTCAGATGGTTCATGGTTTGGTGCTCTACAAGTTATTTTTCAAGGTTGACAGTCGTTGTAGTTAGTGTTCTTGAAGTTGGATGATGTTGATGATTCTAGTATTTTTTGTCATTGTGGATGTTGCAATGGTAAATTCATGATGTTTTGGATGTTTCTAGATTGTGTTCCTTTTGTGTTGTTGGTCTACATTGATTGTTGTGCACATGATTGATGATCTTCTCCAGTATGTTAGTGTTCTTCATAGTTTTGGTCGATTAGATGCTTGTAGCGTGTTGCGGATGTTAGATGCATAATTCTTGGAGGTGTTTTTCACTTTAGGAGTGTGATATGGGTCTATGCTATGTCTTAGCCAACATTCCTTGGTCCGCATATGATATTGTAGCATGTATGGTTATATTTTTGTAATTAGGTGATGTGTGTTGAGCCAACCTTGTGAAGAGTTGATGTCATGTATAAATAAATGTAATATCTTTGTAATTGTGAGTGTGTATGGATGCAAATTAGAAATGTATGTGAGTGAATCATGTATACATCTTTCGAAAGTAGAGAAGAAGTGTGAAAAATAATGTTGAGCTTAATCAAAACTGTGACCAAGAATTAGGAGATGCTACTCTATTAGTTCATGATCTTCTGGATGTGATCCGAATTAGTTTGTAACAGAATGGGTCTTCCCTAGGTTGTAGCCATTTCTTGTTTTTGAGCAGTGAGCTCTAGGAAGTGTGCCTAAACGCATTGGCATTCCCCATTATAATATTTCATATACTTCTAATAGACTATCATCATATTGTGGGTAGATTCACATCGTGGTTTTTCCCTTGACCGAGTTTCCACATAAAAAAATCTTGGTGTTAGGTGTGTTCATGTTGTGTTGTTGATTTATGCTTTCATGGTTAATTATCAAATCTAAGAATAAGTTTGATTTGTATAAGTTTTTTAGACAACTTATTCACCCCCTCTTAGTTGTCTGCTCAAAATCAAAGTAATTTCATCAATTGGTATTAGAGTAGGTTCCTCCAGAGAAGCTTTAACCTCTTGAGGTGATCCAAGATGGCATCTTACAAGAAGGACAATCCAAGATTTGATGACACTAACTTCTCTCTTTGGAAGAATTGCGTGGAGTATCATCTGAGATGCATTGGCAAAGATTACTAGACTATTACAAAGAACAAGTATACTATTCCTACAAATGGACCTTCAATTCCATATGAGATAAAGGAACTTGAATACAATATTAGGGCTAAGGAAGAATTGTTGAATGCCTTCACAGATTCTAAAATGACAAATGTTATAGAATTATAGACTACTCATGAGATCTACAAGAAGTTGGAAATCCTATATGAAGGAGAGAACTATGTGAAGATTGTTAAGTTGCAAAGCCTAAAAGGAAAGTATGAAATGTTAAGGATGGGAGAAGATGAGAACATTAATTCCTTTATGCAGAAGGTGAATGAACTTGTGTGCAATATCAGATGTGTTAGTGGAAAGTTGGAAGAATTAGAGATTTTTGCTAAAGTGCTCAGATCCTTACTTACATCCTTTAAACATAGAGTTGCTTCTATTGAGGACATCTGAACCATGACTGATGTAATTGTTGACACAAAAGTGTGCACCCTTGATGAACTCTCTGTTGGGAAGTTTGCTAGAATAATGTGTTGTCATTGATGTCAACATATTCTCTTGTGTATTCCAGTGTTCCAGTTAGATTGAATGAGTTGGTTTAGCTTGTGTGTTACAGATGAGATGATGTGGATTAAAGGGTTTCTGGTATGTTTTCTGTAGATGGTTAATTCCCATTTGTAGAGTTCTTCATGATGATTTGATTGGTTTATGAGGTCCGATATCCTAGTTGATATTCATTTGTTCATGTTATTTGGTATTCTGGTTTGTGTTCTGTATTGCTCCAGAATTATAATATCTTTAGTTCCAGATATGTAGGATGTATTTTGGATATTGATGTGTGTCCTCAATTCGATTGGTTCATGATTTGGAAATCCACAAGCAAATCTTTCAGGTTGAGAGTCGGTTATGTTGGTATTCTTGAGGTCTAGTAGAGAGATGTTGATGATTCTAGTAATTCAAGTCGTTGTGATTGTTGTGGTGCAATTCATGTTGCTTGTGAATGTTTCTAGATTGTGTTCTATGCATATTGATGATCTGCATTGATTATTGTGCATGTTATTGAAGATTTTCCTTTTCTGGTGATGTTCTTTGTGTTATGCGATTGTAGGCATCTAAGAGTGGTTAATGCTTGCAACACTATACTTTAACATGTTTGTGTGACCTTATTTTAGGGTTTTCACATCTTATTAACACTTCCTCTATATCATACACTTGATATTTTTTATCATTTCTTGATATCTTGTCATTCTTCTACACTTCTTTCCCATTCTATTGTGTTTCTAATATTTTCAATTAGGTCTTGTCAACATCATCTGTGACTTGCAAGCTTTGGTCATGATCAATCTTGAACATCATCAATCCTAATTGATGTTAAATTAGGGTTTTGTCCTTAATATTTTTATCAATCATTTTTTATCAACTATCAATCATTTTGGATCCATTGTCAATCATTATTTTGTCAATCACTTATCAATTTGTGACCAATTTGTTATTGGTATTTTGTCATTTGACCTTTATCAAGTCAACCATTTTATCAATCTTTGATCGATTTGTCATAGATCTAAATCAATCATCATTTCTTATCAATTTGGACCAATCAATCATTGGTCCTTGTCAATTGGCGCCTATCAATTTGGTTCTTTTGTCAATCTTGATCAATTTGTCATTGATCTTTATTAGTCATTCGATATTGACTCTTTATCAATTATCAAATCCTCATCATCTAAATCATGATCAACCTTATATCAATTTCAATTTTTTCATGACCTAATTGTTGTCCTTTCATTTCTAATCCATCTCTTAGGGTTTCATGATTTAATCATTTTAATCCTATTCAACATTTCCCTTCTAGGTTAAATAAATTTATTTGTTTATCCTAGGTCCTCTTGTCAAAATTAAATGTTCCATTTAATTGGCTAAAAATTCCCTTTTTGTGAATTAATTAATGAATGAATATTTATTAATTATTTGCACCTCATTTTTAATTTTTCTAATTTCATAATTCCCTAATTTCTCTTTTCCACCTTTTTCTTAATTTTCAAATTTAATTTCCACCTAATTATCCTCTTCTAGTTGCTCCTATTTTTATGCTTCCTTTTTCATAAGGTGGAAGCATGATTCTCTCATTTGTCATATTGCTTGACATAGTAGCATGTCATAACACTTAACTTGGCATTTAGTCCTTGCACTTTGCATTGGAAATGTGCCATGATTTATGACATAGAAGGTGTCATAGCCTTCTCTTTTCAATCCAATTTTCCCATTTTCGAATCAAATTGCCTTTTTCATATCTTTCATTCTAATTTCACCCTCTCTCCAATTTATCTATAAATTGGACGGATTTCTCAATCATTTTCAACCACTTCTCGAATATCCTCACGCTATCAAACTCATTTGTAATCTTGCTTTCTTGCTCACACTTGCATTTTGTAGATGAAGCCCACATATTTGGAGGAAAAAGAGCAACAATGGAGGTCGGTCAATGGAGGCAACATCTACACTTTGGTTTGTATTATCTTTTGATGTTATCCTTTTATTCCTTTATTGAATGTGATAGGATCTATTTTCATTGCAATTTAGGTTTATGGTTGCCTAATACCATATTGATTTGATGTTTCCATTTTCCTACCTCACATTTCCTAGTGAACCTGACGTGAACACGTTAAATTTGATAATTTCATGAGTTTAATATTTGCATGCAGGTTTTATGTGTGGATTTGTTCTTGCATGCAATTTTTTGGTGCTAATATGTTTTTGCATGCAGATTTCAAGTGTTGATTTTTTGTTGCTTGTGTGTTTTTTGCACTAATCCATTGTTGTATGCAGGTTTTTTGAATTAATTTGTTGTTGCATGCACATTTTATGAGAGGATCTATTGTTGCATTTAGGTTTTATGGAGTCTAAACAATGATTTATGTAGGATTTCTTGTTATGCAATGAATAACAATTTTTCAAATAGTTTAATTAAAGGGTTTTAATGAACAACAATTATTCACATAGCCTAATTAGGGAGGTTTAATGAACAAAAATTCTTCACATATCCTAATTAGGAGGTTTGAATGAACAAAAAATTCTCACATAGATTAATTAGGAGGTCAATCAACCAAAATATCTCATTACAATCTACTAATGGTTTCAAAATGAATCATCACATAGTCTAATTAGGGGATTGAATGAACAAAAAATTCTCATTTCAATTCATAAGGTGTTAAAATTGACCCCACAATCTTCATCTAGATTTCTAAGTAGGGGTACAAATTGGACATTTTATTGATGATTTGTGCAGCATTTTAGCATTCTTGGGAAAAATATTTCATTGAAACTACTAATTGATTTGGTGCAGGATGCGACCAAAGAATTTCATCAAAAATGAGTGTTTGCAATTTTTAGAATAGTTGAACACTTTGTTTTCTAAGGGTTAATGAATACCATGTATGCTATGTTTTCTTTCATCTTTCTTGTGTTCTTTTACCCTTAGAAGTGGGCCTACCTCCCAATTTGCCTGGTACTTCGCATAGGCATTGGTGAGAGGGAACAACCCAAAGTGGTGACAGGATAAGGCCAAGCTCTTCCAAACTACTCTAAATAACTATGTTTGCAACGAACATTGTATGAAATGGGTGCTGGAATGACATAGTGATGATTAAATTCACTAGATCTATGCCCACCCAAACAAATGCCCTGACTAAAACATCTTGTGTTTAGAGACCAAAATCCCTCTATTTGTTAATACAAGAGTTGTGATACGCACATGCCGAAGAAGCCTCTCATGTACCCATCAATTAGAGATAGTAAATTCTTGGGAAGTGATGTCCCTTGAATTAGAAGCTTGGTATGCCTATAGAAGTGAGTGTCATGGAGGGGAGCTAGTGCTACCAAGCTTCTAACTATCCGGTTGAATGTGGTATTTTCTGGTAAGAGGATTCAACAGATATTGTCCTTGCCAACATTAGGAAATGTTGTAAATGTGAATGATTGTTTTGGGTCAAAGTCCAACAAAAATTTTTTCTTCTATGTTTGCCAAAAGTTGAATAAAAAACACAAGTGTCACAAAAAGTCATTTTCAAGCAAGTCCAAACATTCTCCAAACTAAATTCAAAACAAGGTTCAAACAAAGGTCCAAAATCTTGTCCAAGTATTCATCCAACATTCAAACATGGCTTGTCAAAACATTGGAAATCCTTGTCTCAAAATTCATTTCACTTAGGGCTAAGCTTTGCATGTTCCAAACTTAAGTCCTAGGACACATTGTCATTATCCTTCACTAGTCCATTTCACAAGTATGCTCATTTCACACTTAGGTTTAGATACATTTTTTTGGAAGTCTTCATTGCATTATCATCATCCCAAAATTAGGTTGTGGATTAGGTTAAATTTTGCATTTCCAAAGTCATTGGTCCTCATATATCCACATCACATTGGTTTTATCATTGCATACTTCAAACCCTAGGTCTTTTCTTAGGTTGACATTGCCAAACATTTCCATTCATATCACTGGTTCATATCATTTTTGTCATATCATATCATATCCTTAGGTCCTTGTCATATTATTGACTTCTTTCATTTAATCACAAAATTAGGTTTTTCCAAACCTCAAAGATTCAAATCTTTAGATTAAACCCTAAGTTGTTGTTAGGGAGTCTTGACCTTGTCTAAAACTTGTCCTCTTATTAAATATCGTATTGTCAAACCTAGCTTACTATCCAAGTGTATAGGTCCGACATTGTCATTTGTCCTATCATTATTTTGTCCTTTATCCTTTTTCAACTAAGGTCTTGGCTTCATTTCAATTTCCTAAGGGTCACATCTTTAGGGTGCATTTTAAAATTTGTCCAAATCTTGAAAAACCACAAAAACTTAGATTGAATTATTGTCCAAGGTCACATTTGTATTCCTCAAAGTTGCTCTTAGTTTCATTCCCTTGTCATTCCAAATATTCAAAAGACCAAAAACATAAGTTGCATTGTCATCCTTTTAGGTTGCATTATTTGCATACACCGTTCTAAAAATCAAAATCCCAAAAATATTGCATTGCATAGTGACATGCATGTTGAAACAAGATTTAAGTACAAGAAATCACATGAATAAACATATCAAGCCATGTCTTTTCAAATGAATGATACCCAATTGAGACAATCAAAATTCTATCCAATCCAACAACAAGGCAATATCATACAGCCAAACTATTGGCATTATAATAGACAAGTAGAGATTATTGGCATTTCAATAAGGATATTGAGAAGGTTGTTGATGATTATGGATATAACTAATTAAGGATGATTACTGTCTTAAATATTATTATTTTGTCATTGATATCAAGAAATTGATTTTCTAATTCAGTATGATGTTTCCATATCTTGAGAAGTATGATTTGATGAGTATAAAGATGTCGGTAAAAGACACAAAAAGAATATGATGAATAAGAGGAGAAATAAGTTATTCAATGGGCAACTATTACCGAGTTAGACAATGATGAGATCATGATGTTTAGATTGTTTTGATATCATACATATGTTATTGATTGTAAGGTTAATACTATACTATGTTATCGAGCAAAGAACCTAGTCGGTAAACCCTAAGGTTATCGCTATCAGTTAATGAAGGCGAAATGTCTACCAAGTGAAGTTTAGTATTTACTGAGTTGCAACCGAGTAATAATAGAATGCATTGAATGAATAAAAGCATTATTTAATGAAGGAAGCTGATGAGCTGGCTATGATTAAATGATTGGTATGCCGTGAATGAAGTTTGTTAAAGAATCTATGGCAAAGGAAAATCGGCAGGAAGATCTATAGCTCAGATTGAACCGCAATACCCTAGCACAAGTTCCAAGAAATGTATGCAAGTTCCAAGGTGGGGTAACACATTTTTAGATTGGCAAATACATTGAACTTGGACAAAGTTTGAAGATCTGATAGCTATGATTGATCACAGGAAATGTGATCAAGGAGATTAAGCGGTTAGATATTGTTTATAAATAAGGAACTATTGATAAACAATGTATGCGGGCAAGTGTATGCATAGGGATGCTACATAGTGATTACCGAGCACTGAAGCTTGAAGACCTGTTTTGAATAATAGAGTATAGAGCCCAGCAGATGGACAAGATTAGTTCTATGTCTATATTGTATTGAGAAAATAAGAATCTACTTTAGCATTTTAGATGTGAAGTTGCAGATAGATTTTTATTACTATTATTTTGTGAAATGACATAAAATCTCTTAACCGAGTGGACTTAACATTCTTATTTGTAAAACCCTCTAGCAAGGTGACATTCTGATTGATTGTTTTGAAATCCTTTAACAAGGTCACTTCTAACAAGGTGAAGATCCTAACAGATCTGAGGGAAATCCTTTAACTAGGTCACATCTAGCAATGCGTTTGTAATCTTTAACAGGATTTGCTTTTAACCAAGCATACTCTAGAAGAGTATATTTCTTAGTGGGTCTGAAATCCCATAGTGGTTTTTCCCTATTTGGGTTTCCATGTTAAATCTGGTGTGATGAGTGTTATGATGTTTATATGCTTGTGAGTTTACATGTTTAGCAGTTTTAGTTATATTACTAAAGTAAAGGTTACCGAGGTTTGAATTTGATGTTTTTATGGAAGATTAAGTTTGTATGACTCACCCCCCACTCTCATCTTATTAGCTTGGCATCTGTACTTACATTAAGTATCAGAACTATCAATTGGTATCAGAGCTTTGGACTCCAGAAAAAAATAAATTTAAAGGTACTTGAGGCAAACATCCAAAGATGTATAAGAGGGATGCACCAAAGTTGAACAAGTCAAGTTTCTCTACATGGCAGAAAAGGATGAAGCTGCACCTATCAAGAGTTGGAGAATATGTTGTATATTATCTGGAGAATGATTTCATCACACCGAGCACCTATCCATTGACAATGGAAGAGATAAAGGCAAAGCAAGAACATATCCAAGAAATGATTGAAATAACATCTTCATTGACCGACTCAAAGTTTAATGATCTAGAAGGCTGCAATGATGCAAAGGCTATGTGGGACAAGCTCATATTAGTGTATGGAGGAGATGAACATGTTCAAAGAGAAAAAGTGGACAGTCTAAGAGGGCAACTTGAATCTATGAGGATGAATGAAGGTGAGAACATAACCCAATACAATACAAGACTAAAGGAGATTGTCAATCAAATCAAAAGAGCAGGTGGAACCATTAAAGAAAAGGACATAACAAGTAAGTTGTTAAGAACCCTTCTACCAGCTTATGTAATCTGAGTCTCCACAATCAATGAATTAAGGTCTATACCAAATATGCCAGTTTCTTTAGATGCTACTATTGATAAGCTACATGCATTTGAGTTAAGTAATTTTGATAACAGTGGGTCTTCGTTAAATAAAGTTGAATCTACATTTAGTTATTTTCATCTTAATGAATCTAATGATTACAATGAAAGAAAGTATAAGTACTTTGAAGGAGATCACAGTGGAGCAAGTGAAAGATTTTGCAAGAACATGGAGGAAGTACACAAACTGTATGAGGAAATTAGAAAGCAAGAAGAGTTTGAAGCACTATTAGCCAGAAGGTTACCGAGAGGCAAAGGTAAGTATAAAGGAAAACTACCTTTGAAATGTTTCAATTGTGATAAGATAGGACATATGGCTTCTAACTGTCCTAACAAATATTCTACTAAAAGAGAGATTACCAAGATGACAGGCATAAAGATAATCATTACAGAGGACACCGAGACTTTAGAAGAAGAAAGATGTGCTTAAAGGCCGATGATGAATCCAATGATGATAAATTAGATGAAACAGATACAAAGGAAGTAGTTTATGTGGCTATCAAAGATGGATCAGATGAATAAAGGTATGAAGAAAAAGCCCTAATATCTCACATAAATACTAATGACTCTTGGATCATAGATAGTGGATGCTCACATCACATGACAGGTGATAAACACAAGTTTGTTATGTTAGAAGACTATGATGGAGGCTATGTAAGATTTGGTAATGATGCACCATTTCTGGTAAAAGGTAAAGGATCCATAACACTTCTTGACAATGCAAAGTGCAATGATGTTTATTGGGTTGAAGGTTTGAAATACAATTTGTTGAGTGTAGCACAGCTAAACAATATAGGACACCGAATAGAATTTCAAACAGGAATAGTCAAAGTTTATGACAAGCATGGAAAGTTAGCTACTACTGGAACACAAACAAAAGGTAATACATTTCACCTTGACTCAACTTAGAATAAATGTCTATATGCAAAGATAGATGATACCTGGTTATAGCATAAAAGGTTTTGTCATGTAAATTTTGATAATCTGATCAAAATAAGCAAGAAGCACCAAGTAAGAGGTCTACCGAGTCTTGAAAAACCTGAGAATGCTATGTGCTAAGGATGCCAAATGGGCAAAATGACAAGATCAAGCTTTACAAGTAAGTCTTACACTTCTAAGGGAATTTTAGATCTTGTGCACACTGATCTTTGTGGTCCTATGAAAGTTCAAAGTTATTATGGTGATAAATATTTCATATTATTTGTGGATGATTACTCAAGGATGATGTCAGTTATGTTTTTAAAAGAAAAATCAGAAGCTTTTCAAATGTTTAAATGGTATAAGGCAAGAGTTGAAAATGAAAAAGGAAGACAACTGAAATGCCTTAGATCAGATAGAGGAGGAGAGTTCACATCTAATTAGTTCAACTTATTTTGCAATGATCATGGTATTAAAAGACAAGTCTCTACATCGAGAACTCCTTAGCAAAATGGAATAGCTGAGAGAAGAAACAGATCTATTGTGGATTGTGCCAGAACCCTAATGATTGAAAAGAAAGTGCCACAAACATTTTGGAGAGAAGCAATAAGCACAACAGTTTACACCCTAAACTAAGTACAACTGAAAAAAGGAACTTTGAAGACACCATATGAAATCTGGTATGACAAGAAACCTAATGTAAGTTATTTTAAAATCTTTGGAAGTAGATGCTATGTACACAAAGATGATAGAAATGGTAAGTTTGATCAGAAAAGTGAAGAAGGAACATTTCTTCGTTATTCTTCTAGAAGTAAAGCATTTAAATGTCTGATCAAATCATCTAACAAAATAGTAGAAAGTGCAAATGTGAAAATTGATGAATTTGCAGAAAGAAATGATGAAGGAAACTCCAAAGAACCAAAAGATTATGATGAATTTGTCTATGTTCAACTGACAAGTCTTATCGAGAGAATTGTTGAAGAAAATGAAGAGAATATCCAATTACCGAGTGATGAAGAAGATCATACAGAGCCTACTGAGCCTATATTAGCCAAGTATGTCAAAAGACATCATGCATCAAGTTAGATTATAGGAGATAAGGATGATCCAGTGATGACAAGGAACAAACTGAGACATAACACAAGTCTGATATCTGAATTTAAACCAAGAATAGTGAAAGAGGCATTTAACAGTGAAGATTGGATAAATGCTATGATAGAAGAGATTGATCAAATCAAGAAGAATGACACATGGACATTGATCCCAAGACCAAAGGACAAAAATGTAATCGGTACAAAGTGGATTTTTAGAAACAAGTTGAATGAAAAAGGAGATGTCATTCGCAATAAAGCTAGACTAGTTTGCAAAGGTTATGCTCAAGAAGAAAGAATTGATTATGGTGAAACTTTTGCACTTGTGGCTAGACTTGAAGGAGTAAGAACATTGTTGGCATATGCTGCTTACAAGAATTTCAAGGTATATCAAATGGATGTCAAATTTGCATTTCTGAATGGTATATTAGAAGAAGAAGTTTTTATTGAACAACCTAAAGGATTTGTTGAAAACAAGAATGAAGATCAGGTATGTAAATTGAACAAAGCTTTATATGGTTTGAACAAGCACCTAGAGCATGGTATGAAAGATTGCACTCTTATTTAATCAAGATTGGTTTTATAAGAACAAGTGAAAACAACAATATGTACATGAAGAATGATGAAAATGGAATACTGATCTGAACCATATTTGTTGATGATATTATCTTTTGTGGAAATGAAATGAGCAAAGAATTTGAGATGTCATTAATCAGTGAGATAAAGTATTTTATAGGTTTACAGATACTGCAAATGAAAAATGAGATTTTCATTACTCAATCCAAATACATAAAGGAAATCTTGAAGAAATTTGGAATGGAGGATTCAAAACCAGTAAGTACTCCTATGACTACCAACTGCAAATTATCAAAGAATGATGAATTTGCATCTATTGATGAGATACTTTACCGATCCATGATTGGAAAGTTACAATATGTTGTTCATAGCAGACCAGACATAGCACATGCAGTAGGTATAGTTGCAAGATTCTCTACAGATCCTAAGGAAACACACATGACAACAATCAAGAGAATTTTCAGATACTTGAAAGGCACTGAGGATTATGGCTTAGTATATTAGAAAGGAAATGACTTTGATTTAAAAGTTTATACTGATGCATATTGGGCAGGCAACATTGATGATAGGAAAAGCACAAGTGGAGGAGCTTTCTTTTTAGGAGAAAGACTAGTGAGTTGGCTTAGCAAGAAACAAGGATGTGTTTCACAGTTGACAACAAAAGCTAAATATGTTGCTGCAGCATTGAATTGTACCAACATAGCATGGATCAAACAACTATTGGAAGGTATAAATGAGAAAGTTACCAAGCCAGTAACTATATTCTGTGACAATACTAGTGCCATTAACATTTCAAAGAATCCTGTTATGCACTCTAAGATAAAGCACATCTCTATCAAATATCATTATCTTAGAGAAGAAGCTCAAGAGAAGAAAGTTGTGTTGGTGTATGTTTGTACAAAGGAACAAATAGAAGATATCTTCACCAAGCCACTGCCAAGGGACACTTTTGAGTATCTCAGAAGTAAGTTAGGGGTCCTACCCCTATCTTCTACTCACTGACTGAGTTTGGTGAAGGCATCAATTCAATGATTCTACAGAATATCTTTAGGAGTTGATGCTGATTTACACACTTTAGGAGGTTATCTAAAGGTGTGCAGGAAACAAATATAGGCAATAGGAATTGAAGACAAAATGCTCTGACCGAGACTAAGTTGACACATAACTTTAGATGTCTAAAAATGGTCAACACTTGCGGAGTCATACTTTAACATTTGTGTATTGCCTTATTTTAGGGTTTTTGCGTCGCATTAACATTTCTCCTATGTTACGCACTTGGTATTTATCATTTACGAGCATCGAGTCCTTCTTCTGCATTCCTCATTTTTCTCACTTTCAAATTAGGTCTTGTTGATAGCAATCTTCAGTCATGATTTTGGTTGATTTTATCCTGTCGCATCAATGTGCATGCTCATTTATCATCATTTTGGACATCGTCAATCCTAATTGATGATAGAAATAGGGTTTTGTCCTCTTCTCAGCCTTGTCATTTTGCGATCGATTCGCCATTGATCTTTGTCCTTGTCAATTCTATCATTTTGTGATTGATTTGTCATCGATCGTTGTTCTTTTCAATCATGTCAATTTGGATCAATTAGTCATTGTTCCTCATCAATTGGCGCCTATCAATTTGGTCTCTTTATCAATCTTGGTCAATTTGTCATTGATTTTTGTCAACCAATTTTAATCATTTATCAACATTGGTCCTTTGTCAGTCAGAATCATGATCACATCGACCCTACATCAATTATCTTTTGTCAAGACTTAATTGTCGTTCTTGCATTTCTAATTCATCTTCTAAGGTTTTATGATTTATTCATTTAATCTTGATTGTCATTTTCTCTTTAGGTTAAATAATTTAATTTATTTATCCTAAGTCTTCTTGTTACAATTAAATATTTATTTAATTGGCTAATTAATTCCCTCTTTTTGTGAATTAATTAATGAATGAAAAATTATTAATTAATTCACCTAATTTTCTAATTTCATCAATTTCTAATTTTCTAATTTCATCAATTTCTAATTTCCTAATTTCTACCTCATTTTCTAATCTCCTAATTTCTACCTCATTTTCTAATTTCCTAATTTCAATTTCCACCTAATCAATTTCTCTCTAGTCTTTCCCTATTTTTGTGCTTCGGTGGAAGCATGAATTTCTCATGCATCATACTATTGGCATAGCAAGATGTCATAGGCTTTTAGTCCTCTAGCCTTTGCATTGGCAATATGTCATAATTCATGACATAGAAGGTGTCATAACCTTCTTCCTTCAACTCAATTTTGCCATTTTGAAATCAATTGCCTCTAATATCATTTTGTAGTGTCCTAAAATTGTGACACTTGCAATTTCAACTGCATTTGGGTCTTCACGATGGCGGCGCAATGATGAGCCTGAATGGAGACCTCGAAACCTGCTTGCGACATCAAAAACTGCATATTTTTGCACCTTGGCCTGATCCTCCTTGCACCCTGCTGTCCCAGGAGGTGGGATCATGGCGCCCAGCACCCTAGTCCTTCAGGACCATGGTGCCTAGTGCCCTGGTCCCTCAGGACCATGGCGCCCAGTGCCCTAGTCCCTGGCCCCTCAGGACCATGGCGCCCAGTGCCCTAGTCCCTGGCACTATTTTGGGCCCGGTCTCTTGTTGGGCATTGGGTCTTTAAGTTTACAATTCAGAAAATAATGCTTCTAGGTCGGCCTAAGGTCAGAAAAGTCAGTCTCCTAACCCTAATTGACAAGTATATAAACCACTTTTCCTCTCCTAGAAAGGGTGGAAGGAAGTAAGCAAGAGCAAGATGCAGAAGCGATATTCAAACATTCAAACATTCAAGCATTCAAGCATTCCTTCAAGCAATTGAGTATTCTAAGTCTCCATTCAAGGCTAGGTGTTGCATTCAAGACAAGGATTCAACCATTGAAGAGGAGATCACTTACAACATACAACATACAACATCATTACACCTTCACATGTAAGAATACAAACATTCTTACAACAAGGTATCAGTACTTGATTACATTACAAACATTTACATTTACAACATTCTCATTTCTTGGTTAATTCCAAAACTGGGGTTTGACCTAAAGGCAAACCCCTAATCCCTAACCCCCCAGTTGTCCTCTCTTTTCTATGTGTAGGTTGCAGGTACGCGGCTGTAATTGAAGATCTAGAATCCTTGTGCAGAGACAAATAGATCCCCTTTCGTTTTGCAGATTTTTCGGAGGACCGTGTGCACTCCGGGTGCCATCGTCCCGTCAACTTTTGCTCAAATTTGTAGGACAGTATCATCTCGACATTTTACTACTAATTTTAGGTCCATAGCTTCATCCTGTGTCCCTATCTCTGTTTACAAGTGAATCTTTCTTACTTTACATGCACTCCTAGTTCAATCATTCTATCTACATTCTTTACAAAAGAGGGTATCCTTGATGTCTCAACCCTTGAAACTCATTTAGAATCCAGTCTTGCATTGTGTGGGATTGGATCTTGTGGGTTTCAACCCCTCTTTTGAATGTAAAGTCTCTCCTAAGTGAAAACCATCAACCCTAGTGACCTCCTTGCTCTCTCCTTAGAGTGGGGGAACACTTAGGGTTCAATTTTCTGCTTTACACATTTTAATGCTAATCTTGTCTTTTCTCCAATTTATCTATAAATTGGATGAATTTTTTCAATCAAAGGGCCGAATCAATCACGCTTCTAGTACACTTATGTTGTCGTCTCATCTTGTCAATCTTACTTTCATATTATACTTATGCACTTGAAGGTGAGATCCACAAAACAAATTAATTTGAAGGAGAAAGAAGGACAATGGAGATTTCTGGAGGAGATATTCACATTTGTGATGGTTTGCATTTGAATTGAATGTCTTGTTTTTTATGCATCTCTATTGAATGTAATTAGGATTTGTCACTGCATTTTAGTTTTTGTGATTGAGCTAGGCTAATTTGCTATTTGCTTTGATGATTTCCAGATTCCTATCTACATTTCTTGGTGAACTCGACGTGAACTAACCATCTAACCATGTTTTGAGTTCCTTTTGAGCTAATTTGCAGGTAAAAACCCAAGAAACAGGGCAACTCAGGGCTTTCTGGGAACTTCTGTGCCTTTGTCAAGGGATCTGCGCCTGTGTCAAGGCATTATACGCCTACGTCAGAGGGATCTATGCCTGTGTCAATGCATTCTATGCCTGTGTCAATGCATTATGTGCCTGTGTCAAGACATTCTGTGACTATCTAAGGCTAGAAACAGAGGTAAAAATTAGTGTTTTTACTTGCAAATTACTTTGTTTTGCATTCTGTTCTGGTATTCTGGTTTTCTTTGGTGCTAATTCTTTGTGCAGCACCTTGGCATTACACATAGTGAAGACAAAAATGAAACTACTAACAAATCTTATGCAGGTTCGCTAGTCAAAGACCAAGCAAATCAAACTCCTAACTTAGTGATTTTGCAAGTTGCCTTATATTCCAACCAAACTTTGTGTTTGTGATTTTTAATTAGGCACCTAGTATGTTTTCTAGGTAGGATGGAATGAACATGTGTTTACTTTGTTTGTTGAGTTTGACATTGGAGTAGGAGAGTATGCTCTCATCCTTCTTAGGGTGATCAGAAATCCAGATCTTTGATACCATTCTCATGTCTTGGATTGTTTGTTACCTTTAGAGGGCCTTCCTTCCCGACCATTTGCCTTCTTTTGCAAGAAAGTGACAATCGTGAGAAGGGAATGACCCAAAGTGAGTACAGTTAGAGCACCTTGGCATTCTAACTCACTATAAATAAATACCTAATGGGTGAAAGCTTTGAAGGAAGGGTTACATGGGAATTGTAGTTACTTGGGAAGTGATGACCCTTGGACTCTTTCTCATATCAGCATCTAAGTAGGGCCTCACGATCTAATCGTGCTTGCGCGACTACATTTTTTTGGTATCTTGGTGGGCTAATGTCTTAATCACACCTGCGTGACACCAAGGAGTAATGCTTAACAAAATCCTTATTAAACACATTATATTTAGAGGCCAAAAATCCTTCTAGTTGCTTGAGAAGGAGGAGTTCGGATACTTGGAAGAGATACTAAGTTCGCCATGGGGAGATTTCCATGGGGACTGATGCTTGGCTACCTTGAGAAGTGAGTGCTGTGGAGGGGAGCCCGTGGGGTCAAGCATCTATGTATTCTTTGAATCTCATAACGAGTCTACCTCTCAAGTACCTACTGTCTTTACCTACCATAAGAAATGTGTGAATGAGCATGATTTTCTTGAGTCTAAGTTAAAATATCTTGTCTTCTTTTCTTGTCAAAAGTTGAGTTGTGTCTCATTTTAAAAACAAGACAAATTCATTCAAAACAAGGTTAAACACAAGAGTATTTCATTCAACAAAGTTCAAAACGCCTTCAAACATGGTTGCCAAACATTTTTCAAAATCTTGTCTCAACATTCATGTCACTTAGATTTAGGTTCATCCTAGGTTTGCATTTTGCAAATTCATTGTCAATTACCAAGGTTAGGTTTCACCTAGGTCATACTCTTTTGCATATCAATAAGGGTCATCCATTTGCATGTGTCCTCTTGCATTAGAGTAACACCATTTCATAATTCAACCTTAGGTTTTGCCTTAGGTTGACATTGTCATACATTTGCATTTGCATCTTTGTCCTCATAACATTAGGTCACATTTGCATACCCTAGGTCTCTTCATCAAGCTTAGGTCATTATCATATCATATTAGGGTCATTTGCATAGTAATTGTCCCTTTGCATATAGTGTCAAAACTAGGTTTTGTCATACTTGAGTAATGCAAATCTTTGATAAACCCTAAGTTATTGTTAGGCAGTCTAGACCTTGTCAAACTTTTATCTTTTTGTCATCAATGTCATTTGGTCAAACCTAGCTTAGTATCCAAGCATATAGGGGAGACATTGTCATTTTGTCCTTTGAGGTCTAGACATCATTTCAATTTCCTAAGGGTCTCATTTTTAGAATTGCATTCATGAGTTTGTCAAAATCTTGAAAAACAACAAAAACATAGGTTGCATTCTTGCCATAGATTGTATTTTCATTTATTTAGGTTGCATTTAGTTGCATATCATACATCATCCTTTTAAAATAAAAAATCCCCAAAACATTGCATAGTGACATGTCTATTGAAACAAGGTCTCAAGCACCAATGATGCAACAAAGTTTCACATATCAACTGACAATGCAATTGAATTTTAATCCAAGGCAATCACAATTATATCCAACCCAACAACAAGGCAATATCGATCAAACTCTTTATGATGGAAGAAGTCTCCAAATACAAAAACTAGAGAAGAAACTAGCTCAAGAAAATGAGATTTTGGAACAAAGAGTGAAAAACATTGAGAAGAATAGATCACAAACATCCAAAATGTTTCAAAAATTTCCAGGTTGAAATCCAAATATTGAGCCAATTAATGTAAGGTCTCTTATTGAACAATCAGACATACCAGCTCTCCTCTCACAAATAGAGATGATGAAACGATTTCAAGAAAAGAGACAACAATATTACGTGCCTTCACAACAAGAACAAGAAGGTGTTTACTATCAATTAGATTTTCAACCATCACAACCAATTGTTCAATAGTTTGAGTATTTCCAACAGACACAACCAATGGTCCAACATATCCAATAGACACAACTAATGGTCCAATTTCAACAATATGTCCAACCAACTATACAATGTCCACAAATAGTTCAACCAATGGTGGAATATCAACAAGTTCAATCAACATATCAATGTCAACAACCACAACCAAACATTCAAAAACAAAGGTTGCAACACACACCAAGCCAAATTTTGAACATGTCAAACCAATTTGATTAGCATCTAGTTCGAAATCAAAACATGACATCAAACCAAGACCAAATTCTTGCCAAACAAGTTCAAATCCTAGATACAACCATGCCAAAACCTCGAAAGAAAGGTGGCTTTATTGTAAGGCTCTTAAGAAAATTACCAAGTGAGTTCTTTGAGGAAGATCAAGATAATACACTTATGTCTAGCAATGCCTCATCCCCCCACAAACAAATTGACTCTCTAGTGGCATTTATCCCTACACCTTTAGAAGTTTCACAAGAACCTTCCATATTGTCCTCATCAAACAATACACCCAATGATGAAATTATCCAAGGGCTATCCATAATTTATTGCCAAGATAATCCAATTCATGATGCACATCCTTGTCATGTTTCAGAAATACAAGACCCAATGCCACCATGCACTTTATTGCCATTACCTATTTTAGAGCACCCCATTCGAAGTCCCTCTTCCTCATGTTCAAGCATTGATTCCTTGCCAGAATCCATCACAAATGTTCAAAGTGAATTTCCTTCATGCCAAAGCATTAATCCCTTGCCAAAATCCCCCATGCATACCCAAAGTCCAACCCCATGTCAAGAGTATAATTTAGAGCATGAAGAAATGAGTCCTAAAGAAAATCAAGATCAAGATCCTGAAACCTTATCATCCCATCCAATTGTTGACCAGTATCTCATCTTCCCAGACACTCATGATGATTCCCCTATTCTTGTCCATCCTATCCAAAGTCATATTGACACTCCATTTCCTGAGCAAGATCAAGATATCCCAGTCCATCCAATCCCAAATGATCCCCTTCCATTTCATGAAAAAAATGTCCTTTCAAATCCCATTGACATTCTACTTCCAAAGAAAGATCAAGATATCCCTTCCATCCTTTCCGATGATCCCAATAAAAGTCAAGAGCAAAGCACCTTTAAAGAGGATTCCAATGATCTTCCTCCTTGTCAAGATCAAATTATTCCTTTAAATCCTCCACAAGATCCTTTTGTTCCTCCATCTCATTGTCCTAATGCTCCATATACACTCCAAGATCGCATTTCTTTTCATGATCCCATTCCATCTCTTGAAGAGCCTGTCATTGAACCATGTCCACTACACAATCCTAGTGCTCCTCATGATCCTAATACCCCTCATGATTCTAACGTGTCAGTGCAAGATGTTCATGAACCTTCAACATGCATTATGGATTCTTCCACTTTGGTGCAATCCGATCCACTTCAAGATCTCATTATTTCTCTCATATCATATCCACCTCATAATGGACTCACGTCTTCTTCCCAAAGAAAAGAGTATCCTACAAGTCAAGATATTCATAAAGGCAAAGGAGTAGGTCTCCATAAGCAAGAATCCCTTCATATTAAAGAAAATATTAAGGGTCATGGCCTCAGTGAAATTCCTTAAGACGTGGGTACCCCTACTAAATCCAACATCCCTTCAAAATCAAAACATACACCTTCCCCATCATACTTTTCATCCATCTTAGGTCCTTATATCCCTACATCCTGTATGCAAGGTCAGAAAAGGCACACATCCTTGAGTAAATTCTAGTCATCCAAAAGAAGTCCATTTCATTCATATCCATCCATGCATTCCTTTCCCCCTCCAAGCAATTTGGATGCCAAGTATAAAAGTCATAAGTCTAAAAATCCACATGTATTCAAGGATCAACATGTCCAATATAATCGACATGCCAAAACAAAGAACAATATGATCTACAAAGAAAAAGAAAAATCCAAAAGGTCACAAAGGCCCATTGAGCAAAATAAAGCAAAGTCAAAATATATATGGTTTCCTAAATCCCTTGTGCAAGCAATGCACTCCAAGGAACTACAAAAGAATGAAAAATCAAAAACCATGTGGAACCCTAAGTGGCTCCTTGAAGCACAAAACCTAAAGAAATATCCAACTTGGCATCCAAAGTTTCTATTCCTCCATCCAACCCTCTCAAATTTGTTCCTCCATCACCTTCTTCATCCATTTTGGGCCCTTATGTCTGCAAATCCCTAGCTATTCCTCTGTCAAAATCTCAATATCCAAAATACATTATTTCTCCATCAATCCATCACCCCTCAAGGTGTGTGCCAATGTCAATCTTGCCAACATTTCCATCCACTCAAGCACAGTTCTTCCATCCCCTATCATGTGTCCATCTTCTCTTGAAAAAGTCAAAATATAAAAAAAAAAGTGAAAAAAAAAGGAAAAAGAAAAAGAAAAAAAATAAAGCAAAAAATAATTTGTCCACTGGTGAAAACCTAGCAAATAGGCACCTTGGGCAAGTACTATGATGAAAACCTGGCAAATAGGCATCATGCATAATCTATGAACTTCTTACACACCACACTTGGTGGTAGGTTTCCTCCTTCATATCCTATTGCCCTTCATTATCCTATTATATCATGTCATACTCCTCCATTATCCTATTGTCCCTCATGTCCATTTCCTCTTTCCACCTTTGATCTTGACAAGGCTGAGGATCTTCATGAGCATCATGCACCTTGTTTGCAACTTTTAGTCCATCATAGCTTTTGGTCTTTATCCATTTGCTTATTACAACCTTTCATCCATATTCCCTGTCTTATTGCAACTTTCTGCCACTATCCCTTAGCCAATCCCAACCTTTAGTCCATGTCCCTTATCCATTCTTGGTCTTGCTTATACTATCCATACACTCTTTTTCATTCCTTGATCTTGATCTAACATAAGGACGCAAAATTTAAACATGGTTTCAAACACCTCTTGACATGTCCCTCATGCCATGTCACTGCTTTACATTGTCATATCCAATCTCTTGTCCCATCATGCAATAGCCTTGAAAATTGCATCTGTATTGTCTCCATGATAAAAGGCCTTTGTCTTCCCTCTATCCACCATCATTTCAGAAAGCCTACTTATTCCCCTGTCATATTCCTTGCCTTGCTAGACACTGGGGGAAAAATCCCTAAAAATTGAAAAATGTCTTGAAATAATCCAAAAACATCAAAAAAATCATGTGTTCATTTTCAGATAAAATGTCAAAAATCCAAAAAAACCATAATGTTCTGAAAAAAAATCAAAAAATGTCTTTAAAAAAATCAAAAAAATCAAATAATGTCTTGAAAAAATCCAAAAAAAAATCACATAATGTCCTTAAAAAATGAACCAAAAAAAATTGTAAAAACTCAAAAAACAAAACACCAATATCCCCTTTGTGCATAGATAGATCGTTGAGCATACCTCCAACGACTCTCAATCACAACACTACACTTTACTGCAAATCATGCATTCACAGATGAACTTTTCAATCAAACTAGACATTCAAATTGATCACAATTGTCATATCAATTGAACATCAGCATCACTATTATTTGTCCTTGTTACTACTATCATGGGTCTTATACAGGGTGTGGTATACTCGAAACCAGATTGTGTCCTATCTTAGACGGGGTACCGCATTCCCTGAAACTAGACAGCATGATCATCCTATCAACACTTTCAACTTTTGACAATGAAGATCAAGATTTTTGGTTTGACTTGTTGGAATTAGTGAGTCTTATCATTTATTGATTTATCTTTGATCATGTTCCTATGTTGCTCGATGATGTCATTGAGTGATTTAGAGTGACCAGGATGGTTCATGGTCCATTTTTTTTTTGTTGTGTTTGTTGTTTGTGGAATGTTTGTCACAAACTGGGGCAACTATATCATTGGGTGTCTATGATAAGTACGTTCACTTTGTGAACACCGCACATACCTTGACCCTTGATGTATGCACCCTAGGATGCTTCACTCATTCCATGTGTGTGATGTGTCTATATTTTGCAAAAGGGGTTGTGTTTCAGCTTTGGCCTTCAATGCCATGGTGCTATGCATCCATTTTGCTACATTAAATAAAGGTTCTCACCTACAAAGTGCATTAGTGAAAGCAAGTTTTTCTTCATCTCTAACTGTCCTCTATTTAATTTCTTCTTACTAACATTTCGTCCATCAGTTTGGGCAGTCAGTTCAGTCTAGTGCTCCAATTTCCCCAAACACATATGTTGCATCCTGCATTCATTGGTTAGTACATTTGCATTAAATCAATCATTTTATCCATTTCATATTATAAATGCATCAAAAACAAATAAAAAATATATTCATACATGTTCCACAATGGTACATAAGCAATGCATAAGCCATCCATACATGGAAAGTAAACATAAGTCATAACACATTGCATCCTATCATATCATATATCAAAATAATATCGGAGTACAAAATTGGACTGTCTATCCTACGTATGGCCCGCAGGCTGACTACAAAATGTCAAACTACATATGTCTCTATCATAAGGAGCACGTGCCTCTATCACTGGCTGCTCCCTCTATCCTCCTCATCCCTGCCATGTCTCAAGGATGATGTCCCTCCTACCCCTAGTCATGGTTGTGGAGGTCTCATAGGTCCACTCACCCCCATGCTGCTCACTGACCTCCGAGAGCATGGCTTGCTCTCTGTCCTCGATCATGCCCGATATGATGCTGCTCTCTGCTCTGGTAGAACTGCACTCTCATATAGTGTCCTCCAATGGCATATCTCCTCTCTGGTCTCTACCAACATCTGTGCCATCTCACGTGCACTGGCATCCCTAATCGACCCAATATACTCAGTGACTCTTTGCCCTTCTTGCTGTGCCTGGGCTATCGTGGTATCTTGAGCCGCTGTCAATTTAGCTATCTCCGCTCTGAATTGATCCTGCTCTATTCTTAAGAAAGCATTCTATCTCTCTAATGTCACAATGTCATCATGCTGACTCACTATGGTGGCCCTACATATCTCCATCTCCTCTATGCTAGCTATCTCCGGCTCTATGGGTATATCCTGCAATGACTCCTAATAACCTGAATCTGGCTCATAATCTTCATCCTCATCATCTCTAGCCTTGTCATCCCCCTCATCCTCTCTGTCCTTGTCCTCATCCCTATCCTCATCATCTCCCTCCTCCTCTCTCCTCAGTACTAGAATATCAGGATCTATCAATGGCACTAGTCATCGTCATGCAAACCATCGCTCATACTCCTCTATCATCCCAGCATCCTACACATCTGATCTCCAATCCCACTATCTCTGTTGTAGTTGTGTGAAGTCAGCATATTTTATGTGTGGCTGAATCATCCTCCTCCACTGACTCGTCTCTCTGTGAGATCGGGCAAAGTGTGCAGTCCCTCTCGGTACATCCTATCTCTCTCCAAACTATCATCTGACTCTCTCTGGCAAGTACATCTCAATCACTCTCTGGTGATTCACTGGTCACCCAATTAGGTACCTCTCCTATCTGCAATACAGTAACTCATCTCTATCATCTGACCATCTAGGGCAATCAAGATATGGCCTCCATGTGAATTTTCTCAATCTGTCTAGCTCATGTCGCCAATACAATATGTATCTGAAAGGACCCTGTCTCAGTGCTCCCACATAGCAGTACACATATGGTCGATGTGGTAATATCTGTCTCTTTGCAATCGGTCAACATATGGCTATGTGCTCAAATGCCCATACTTGTAATAGTGTGACCCCACAGCTCAAAGTTTGCACTCCCTGATATGCTATCTGATGCAATTGAAAATCTAGCATAGCTAGTACACATGGTCCCCATGCATACATTGTCCCCTCTATCACCATCCGCTCTAGCACTCTTCCCCATCCAATAGGGAATCCATGTCCTCGTCTATCCCCTGCTAATAGGCATGCTATAACCATGGCTATCACCACATATCGCTAATCGTACTCTGATGCCATGGTCTCCCAGCCAATCTCCCTCTTTATGATATCCAGATCATCTATGTCCCACTCAAATAATCTGCACAAAGCATCTCTCCCTGTCACTGGGTCATACTCTATCATCTCCGCATGAATTGGAATGCGGAGGATACGCCATACATCCTCTAGTGTCATAGTCGCCTCTCCAGTTGCTAGATGGAATGAGGAAGTCTCTGAATGCCATCGTTCTGCCAATGCAGTCAATAGTCCTATGTTTGCCCTAATCTCGGGCATGAATGTGATATAGTATAATCCAAGTCCTGCTAATGTATCTATGTCTGTACTCCTGAGTCTATGTCGCAACATGAAGTAGTCAGGTCTATTCTCCCACGTAATCAATGGATGTTGGTGACTCTGCATCACAATTGGGGCACATTTTGTCAGTTTTAGGGTTTGCTCCTATGGGCTGTATCTCCTTGTTTCATCCACAAATCAGGGTGTTTCTAATCTATTTTGACCTATCATACCCTTATCCCCCTTTTCAGGATCATTCACATGCTATTTTTGATCAAATTGGGGATCTCAGTGCACAACTGCGCCTATGTGATTGTCCTGCACCTGTGTAGCATCAACTTGTGCTTGTGTACCCTACACAAGCATAGGATACCCTACACAAGTGTAGGATGTGCCCACACAGGCGCAAAAGTCCTTTTCCTCATTCCCTGTCGACCCCGCAATGTCCTGCAAGCAAGTCAAATTCATGAAATTGACAATATGGGTTTTTGAGATACAAACCGTTGCTCCCACATCGTCCAATTGTCTGTAGGTGTGTACACATTCCCCGAGGTGATCTTCCATTGGAATGTTCACCATCTCTCTGCAAGTGTCCTTTTCCAGAGCAACAAATCCTCCACTTTGGCTAGTGCAAATGAGCTCTTTTCACTCTCTTTGTCTCATTTATAGATCTTTTTTAGTGCATAGATGGACATGCACTCTCTCCATCTTATGCTGGTTGCAGTCTTTTGCACCTTCAATTGCTTGTCATTTGTGTATCTGATCCCCGATTTTCAATCCGTTTGCTCCTATCATTTTCTATCATTCTTATTGATCAATTGGCCTCTTTTGTGGATTTTTTCGGCCAATTCCTCGAGGGGGCATGCATATGTCATTGTCATTGTCTGGGGCATTTTCATTTTTGATCTTTGAAACAATGCTTAAAATCACATTGTCTCAAAGGGGGGCAAAATGTAGATGTCTAAAAATGGTCAACGCTTGTGGAGTCATACTTTAACATTTGTGCATTGCCTTATTTTAGGGTTTTTGTGTCGCATTAACATTTCTCCTATGTTGTGCACTTGGTCTTTATCATTTGCGAGCATCGAGTCCTTCTTCTGCATTCCTCATTTTTCTCACTTTCGAATTAGGTCTTGTTGATAGCAATCTTTAGTCATGATTTTGGTCAATTTTATCCTGTCGCATCAATGTGTGTGCTCATTTATCATCATTTTGGACATCGTCAATCCTAATTGATGATAGAATTAGGGTTTTGTCCTCTTTTTAGCCTTGTCATTTTGTGATCGATTCATCATCGATCCTTGTCCTTGTCAGCCTTGTCATTTTGCGATTGATTCGCCATTGATCTTTGTCCTTGTCAATCTTGTCATTTTGCGATTGATTCATCATCGATCGTTGTCCTTTTCAATCGTGTCAATTTGGATCAATTAGTCATTGTTCCTTGTCAATTGGTGCCTATCAATTTGGTCTCTTTATCAATCTTGGTCAATTTGTCATTGATTTTTGTCAACCAATTTTAATCATTTATTAACATTGGTCCTTTGTCAGTCAGAATCATGATCACATCAACCCTACATCAATTATCTTTTGTCAAGACTTAATTGTCGTTCTTGCATTTCTAATTCATCTTCTAAGGTTTTATGATTTATTTATTTAATCTTGATTGTCATTTTCTCTTTAGGTTAAATAATTTAATTTATTTATCCTAAGTCTTCTTGTTACAATTAAATATTTATTTAATTGGCTAATTAATTCCCTCTCTTTTTGTGAATTAATTAATGAATAAAAAATTATTAATTAATTCACCTAATTTTCTAATTTCATCAATTTCTTATTTTCTAATTTCATCAATTTCTAATTTCCTAATTTCTACCTCATTTTCTAATTTCCTAATTTCAATTTCCACCTAATCAATTTCTCTCTAGTCTTTCCCTATTTTTGTGCTTTGGTGGAAGCATGAATTTCTCATGCATCATACTATTGGCATAGCAAGATGTCATAGGCTTTTAGTCCTCTAACCTTTGCATTGGCAATATGTCATAATTCATGACATAGAAGGTGTCATAACCTTCTTCCTTCAACTCAATTTTGCCATTTTGAAATCAATTGCCTCTAATATCAATTTAATGCTAATCTTGTCTTTTCTCCAATTTATCTATAAATTGGATGAATTTCTTCAATCAAAGGGCCAAATCAATCATGCTTCTAGTACCCTTATGCTGTAGTCTCGTGTTGTCAATGACAGAAGGAGAGAATTTTAGCATTTCAAAATCTCACAGCAATCTGAATCAATTAGGTCAAATCAATTGGTTTTTCCTTCAATGCTAAAGGGGGAGATTGTTGGCATTATAATAGACAAGTAGAGATTGTTGGCATTTCAATAAGAATATTGAGAAGGTTGTTGATGATTATGGATATAACTAATTAAGGATGATTACTGTCTTAAATATTATTATTTTGTCATTGATGTCAAGAAATTGATTTTCTAATTCAGTATGATGTTGCCATATCTTGAGAAGTATGATTTGATGAGTATAAAGATGTTGGTAAAAGACACAATAATAATATGATGAATAAGGGGAGATATAAGTTATTCAATGGGCAACTATTACCGAGTTAGACAATGATGAGATCATGATGTTTAGATTGTTTTGATATCATACATATGTTATTGATTGTAAGGTTAATACTATACTATGTTACTGAGAAAAGAACCTAATCGGTAAACCCTAAGGTTATCACTATCAGTTAATGAAGGAGAAATGTCTACCGAGTGAAGTTTAGTATTTATCGAGTAATAACAGAATGCATTGAATGAATAAAAGCATTATTTAATGAAGGAAGCTGATGACATGGCTATGATTAAATGATTTGTTATGCCGTGAATGAAGTTTGTTAAAGAATCTATAGAAAAGGAAAATCAACAAGAAGATCTATAGCTTAGATTGAACCACAATACCCTAGCACAAGTTCCAAGAAATGTATGCAAGTTTCAAGGCGGGGTAACATGTTTTCAGATTGGCGAATACATTGAACCTGGACAAAGTTTGAAGATCTAATGGCTATGATTGATCATGGGAAATGTGATCAAGGAGATTAAGCGGTTAGCTATTGTTTATAAATAAGGAACTGTTGATAAACAATATATGCGGGCAAGTGTATGCATAGGGATGCTACATAGTGATTATCGAGCACTGAAGCTTGAAGACCTATTTTGAATAATAGAGTATAGAGCCCAACAGATGGACAAGATTAGTTCTATGTCTATATTGTATTGAGAAAATAAGAATTTGCTTTAGCATTTTAGATGTGAAGTTGCAGATAGATTTTTATTACTGTTATTTTGTGAAGTGACAGAAAATCTCTAAACCAAATGGACTTAACAATCTTATTTGTAAAACCCTCTAGGAAGGTGACATTTTGATTGAGTGTTTTGAAATCCTTTAACAAGGTCACTTCTAACAAGGTGAAGATTCTAACAGATCTGAGGGAAATCCCTTAACTGGGTCACATCTAGCAATGTGTTTGTAATCTTTAATAGGATTTGCTTTTAACCAAGCATACTCTAGAAGAGTATATTTCTTAGTGGGTCCAAAATCCCACAGTAGTTTTTCCCTATTTGGGTTTCCACGTTAAATCTGGTGTTATGAGTGTTATGATGTTTATATGCTTGTAAGTTTACATGTTTAGCAGTTTTGGTTATATTACTAAAGTAAAGGTTACCGAGGTTGAATCTGATGTTTTTATGGAAGATTAAGTTTGTATGATTCACCCCCCCACCTCATTTTATTAGCTTGGCATCTATACTTACATTAAGTATCAGAACTATCACAAACTTCAATCCAAATGTTGGCCCACATACAAACATGCTACCAAAGTATGGAATCATTCAATTGGGACCACCACCAAAATTTGAACCAACCTTTGTACCAATGCAACCAGGACTTGGTAGTATTCAACCAAGATTGCCCTCAAATCAAACAATCATTCAGAACCAAACCTCATGTTTGCATCCAAAACATGAAAATCTTAGCTGGAACAAGACTGATCCTAGCCCACATGCGATTTGGTTAGAGAAAATGATGAGAGAAAATCAAATACCACCAATCATAAGAGAATTAGACTTAGACTCAGAATCCAAATTAGAATTGGAACTTGAGTCATACCAACCTTCATATTCTTATGAAACTCAACCTTCAAAAGTAATCTATTGTTCCTACCAGTCCAACTTACACATGGTCCAACAAATACAACCAACACAACCAATGGTGCAATTTCAACAATATGTCCAACCAAACACACAATGTCAACAATTGGTTCAACCAACTATCAAGTATCAACATCCAAGTTAGTCAACAAATCAATATCAACAATTACAACTATAAATTCAAAAATAGAAGTTGCAACTCACACCAGGACAACTTTCAAACATACAAAACAATTGGACCAAGTCCCAAATCAAATCCCATTCAACCAAAACCAAATTTCAAACATGTCAAACCAACTTGACCATGTCCAAAATCAAAACATCACACCAAATCAAAACCAAATCCCTTTCAAACATGTTCCAAATCAAAACCCAATCATGTGAAAACCTCACAAGGATTCAATCATGTCAAAACCTCACAAGGATAGCCTTCAACAGGTAGACTCGATCTCCCAAAGACTCTAAGATGATTCCATTGGGCCATTGCTAATCCACTTCCATAGTTTTCCTGATCCTTGATAAGGAAGAGGATACTAGCCCGAGTCACACCGACCAAAAAGAGTTCAACAACCAAGTAGGTACTCTACTGTTCTATCGAGGTAGGTTACACTGACCAACCCAAACACTTGCCAAGTGAATTCGAGGCATTATTCCAACAAACTCCCACTTGTTGAGGAATTTATTGGACTACCAAATACTTACAGACATAACTAAGAAACATGGACTTTAAAGCCCATCAATGTTGATATACCACTCGATCATAAATCATCAGGAAATAGAATTTACTATGTGCATCATTGAGATACTTGTAGAGTAGTCACACTCATTCATGGACAAACCTACCTTCTACCATGCCACTACCATTAGACACACATAGAATCTATCCACTGAGAAACCCATATAATCTGTCTCACAGAAAAACATAACTCTGTCTCCCAAGAATACAAAACTCTCGATCCAAAAAGAATAACTGAATGAACCAACATTTGTCACAAACATAGCTGGAAAAGCACCTACAACAAGTGCTAGCACATCCAACTATACATACCTCTAAGGTATACTATATTTCCATGTATCCATGAGTACCTTTAACTGATCAACCCATGCCAAAACTCCAAATGAAAAACCACAATATCATGAAGTATCAAGCAAATGATCAGTATCCTCAAAACACAAAAATAACCAATATCAATGTCAAAATTCTAACTACAGAATCAGGAACTTAAACATGACAACCATGATCTAAAACATCTCATTCAAAGAGATAACATGCTCCATATGAGAACCTCCATATCATGCCATAACTCTAAATGCATCTCAAGAGTGTACCATGACACAATAAAAAAACAACTTAACAAGAATAACATGTTAAAACATAAACAACATCTCTACCAAGGACTTATGAATCCTCAAGATGTCAGCATCTTCAATCACATGAAGATTATCCATTATCAAGTGATGAATATACATCACTGCCAAACATGGTACCAAGTCGTACATGGCAATGTGATGAACATCTTCTTCATGAAGATTGAACCACACATCAATAGATGTCTGATTTGCCAAAGCAGCTCAGAAGGCATCCCCATCATCATTCTGAGAGGACCCAAAATCTGAAGAACTCTTATTTTTCTTCTTCTCTCTGCAATCCTTTTGGATATGACCAGTCTGCCCACAATTACAACACTTCACTTTGGACTTCTTTCCAAGAGACTTAGAACTTTCCTCAGACTTGGATTTAGACTTCTTGTCCTCTTGCTTGCCTCTAACAATGAGAGCCTCCTTGACCATCTTAGAATATTTTCTTCATGTTTCTTCCGACAATAACGAAGCAACCATACCTTCCATTGTGAGCATGATTGTTGTACTCCCAATGGCCATTACTAGATGATCCCATGTGTCAGGCAGAGAACATAACAGAGGCATACATCTATCGTCATCATCAATCTTGACTCCTATAGAGGTT
This sequence comes from Cryptomeria japonica, assembly GCF_030272615.1. Classification (NCBI taxonomy): domain Eukaryota; kingdom Viridiplantae; phylum Streptophyta; class Pinopsida; order Cupressales; family Cupressaceae; genus Cryptomeria; species Cryptomeria japonica. The sequence goes on along the minus strand of NC_081410.1, from coordinate 464,654,776 downwards.
AACTATGCAACAATCATGTTGAAAACATTCAAATGATTTGCTAAAGATGTACCCTCATCCATCTTTAAGGAATACAACTTCTTCCTCAAGAGCAACTTATTTACTAGAGACTTTCCTTGATAAATATCACCAATTTTCTTCCATAGAAGATTAGCAGTTTTCTACTCATGAACATTTAACAGAATAGAGTCTGCCAAACAAAGTTTGATCAACCCTTTGGCTTTTCTATCTACAAGGTCCCAGTCCTCTTTTTCATGCCTAAAGGTTTAGCTCCAGCCACTACAATCCAGATATCTGTATCAACTAGAAAATCTTCAACTTTAAGTTTCCATAACTCAAAGTTGGAGCCATTGAACTTCTTAATGTCCATTGGCCCAGAGGTGTTCGCCATCTTAAACTACAAACAAGAAAAATAAATACTTTGCTAGACTCCCACTGAAACCATAATTGGCACAAAGAACCAACCCTACCCAACAAGGATAACACAACAAGCCAAGCTTTGATACCAAGTGTAAGGAAAGCATAGTGCAGAAAATGCTCTCCTAACACCAATTCTAAGGGAAATCAAACAAGTATGTCTTTAAATTCTTTTGTAGAACATTAAGATATACATAGACTAATTAATAACTAATCACACAGAAAACCCAACAGAAAGTTAACACCAGATTTATGTAGCAAAACCCTTACGGGTAAAAAACCCACCACCAAAGAGAGATCACTTTATTCACAGTTAACAAAAGGTTACAATAAAGTTACAGATCCTCTTCATAGGCATTTCCTCTTAGAATCTATGTTCTGATCATAGTCATCACCTATGCAGAACACTCAGGCTTCCAATAGGACTCCACACCATACATCACACAGTAACCTCTCTCACTCTTTCGATTACATCTTTGGCAACATATATATCAACCATCGATTACAACATGTCAGTTAAGCATAACTGTTATGGAGTCTAATGGTTTGTCATTCGATAACATCCATCCACCTAGCCAACATTGTGTTTTTGTTTCCTCTGGCTACTCTGATTACATTAGTCAAATGAAGTTCACACAACAGTTAGTCACTCCAACCGCCAGGAAGTCTAACCATCAACTGTCCTATATCCATGACTCGTCCATTATCCCACATCTTGTATTCATGATTCATCCATTATCCCACATTCATTTGGTATAGAAATCAATTGGCTTTCAAATACATGAGTGCACAATCTTCAAGTGTCCATGCGGTTACTCTTTTACCTCTAACCGGTTTGAGACCATGGCCCACCCAACTCATCAGCATAGCATCAGATCATAGGTGAGACCGATTCCAAGTTACCCTGATCTTCATTGACCAAGAAGATGGGTTCATCACTCCATCGACGTAGAACCCAATAGGTTCTCCCGATCTCCGATGATACCACGATCGCCGAAGGCAACTCCATCGGGTCATTGGCAAGACAACCAAACTGGCTACCCCGATCCCCGATACCAATGAAGGCAGACTCATCAGGTATCAGTGTAGCAACCAACCATGTCATCTCGATCACCAATAACACTTAGAAAATTTCATCAGGTCATCAGAAACACACCCAAACTAGCTACCTCGATCCTTGATAACACCAAAATTGACCAATGCGAATCCATTGGGTAATCGGCATAGCATTCAACAAACTCCTCCGATAGCTGATGACATCCTGATCACCAAAGGTTAATTCATCGGTTCATCAATTTAATGGTAACCAAGCTCACCCAATAGCTGATCAACAAGAAGGAGGTTCCAAATAGGTTGGCTCCATCGGCTCATCAGGATAGCCTTCAATAGGTAGACCCGATCTCCCAAAGACTCTTAGATGATTCCATTAGGCCATCTTTAATCCACTTCCATAGTTTCCCCAATCCCCAATAAGGAAGAGGACATCGGCCCAAGTCACACCGACTAGAAAGAGTTCAACAACCAAGTAGGTACTCTATTATTCCATTGGGGTAGGTTACACCAACCAACCTAAACACTTGCCAAGTGAATTTGAGGCATTATTCCAACATATCCTGAATCAGGAATCCATGGATATGAGTATGGAGAGACAAGCTGAGGTAGGACTTGAATATTATGATGCTGAAAGGATGAAGAACTTGAAGTTACAAGATGAACTGAATTCTACCAAGGAATTCATTCTTATCCTATAGGAGTGGATGTCATCTATTCAAGCTAGGAGGAAGGAACTTCTACAAAATTAGGATAATGAAGAGAAAGATGCCCTTAATGAAATATGTTAGAAGTTGATTTAGAAGAACATGGTCATGAGGAATGAAATGCAAGCCCTAACTATGAGGATGTCAAAGGAGATTGAAGACTAGAAGATGATGAAGGAAGGATCTATGGACAAAGGAATTATTGATCAATCAATCCCAATTTTGCATAGACTTGTCTCAGAGTGTTATTTTGACAAAGGAGCAAGCCTATATGACAAGCTCAGAATAATCACATAGCAAATTTCTAAGGACTTTCAATCTTTACAACAAATATCTAATCAGTAGCCATTTTAGAGGTTTACACAAGGTAAGAGAGATACTTTTGATCAGATGATTGAATCAGAGAAGAAAGAGATTACTAATAAGCTGAAGTTAATTGATAATTCTTTAAGGCAATGTACTAATACTTATAGAGTATGCTATAATACAGGTTTACTTACTACAGATATAGATAAAGGGATTAAGGATTCACAAGAGAAAGTTGTAGGTATAGTCATTTCTTTTGATGGTTCAAATTATTTGACTACATCTATTGATGGTCAGATTTTGGTATTGGAAGCTCAAGTTTCAGCTCTTGAAAGGGAAAAAGACAAAATTATCAAGAGAGCTAAAGGACTCAGAGGATTGGTGAGTCCCCAGTTGGACTCTTTGAGTGTACATAAGAAGGATTGCATTGATTTGGTTGGTAGGCCCACATAGGCAGAGCTTAAGGATAAAGAGCCATATGCTCACATTCTCGATGGACTTGTATCTATTTCTAGGACATTCAAATCTGGTTGGGATACTTATCTAGAGCTTTTGGAGAAATCCTATCCAAAAAATTTCAAGTATATTCAGCTCCAGTAAGGTATTTTGGGACACATTCTTTGTACAATATTTCATTCTTCGTCTTGGTTTTTTGGTATTTTTTTTTGGCATTGATGTCAAAGGGGGAGGTATAGGTGAAAAATATATTCTTGACATCAAGAGATATGGAGGTATGGGGTATTTGTATAGATCATGATCATAGATAGATATTCAGCTCAGGGGGAGCAGTCTCAGGGTGAAACTGGCAGATGGAAACCATTATCATTTTTCACATGAGTGTTGCCATCAATGCCAAAGGGGGAGATTGTTGGAAATTGACACTCATTTGATTGGTTTCATATTTTTTCATTGATGGCAACATGTTCCAGCTTTCATTCTTTGGTTTGGTTGTTCACCAACAGACACTTTACCGGCACTGATAGGTTTATTCACCGGTAGGAAGGATTATTTGGCTACCGACATTGCAGGCTAACATGACTTACAACTGGATACTAATATTGGAGGCCAACATCATTTGGGAGATTCGACAATTGGAAATTCATTTTGATATTTATGTATATATGTAATTGAGCTGACATGTATATTCATTTTGTAATTATCTATGTAAGTCAACATAAGGCATGATGGATTGTAAGGGTATATAGGTCAATTGATTAGATCATTTTGTGACATGATTAGGTTATGAGATATATGAGAGAGATATTTTGTAATGCAAGGAATGTTGATTATGTAAGAGGTTATTCTAGTAAGGGTTTAGGGTTTCAGAACCAAAATAGTCAAAACTTGAACCAAAACTCTATCAGGCATAGCAAATGTAGTAAATGAGTTTAGTTTTATGTTTTCTTATTCAAAGTGACTGTAGTCAGTGAGACTCCATTGTGATGAGCAGTGTTCTTTAGGCTATAAGCCTTCCTAAAAGTGTAGGCCCCCATATTCTACACTATCTTTTCATATGGTCAGTGGATTGATATTGTGGGTCACAAATCCCACTGTGGTTTTTCCTCTTTGAGGTTTTCCATATATAATTCTCTATGTTATGTTATTCATTTGTGTGATTGGCTTATTGATTTATTTACTTCTTTCAATCTTATATGTATCGGTTTATCGGTTGGTGAAAGCATGTTATAATAAGGTTAAAATTGAACATTCCAGTAGAAAGCTGATTCACCCCCCCTCTTAGTGTTCTTGGATTCCAACAAGACCATGATGTGAGATTTTCCTAAATGGTAATTGGATATAAGGTGTCAGTCCAATAGACAAAATTTAGTATCTGGTACTATTATATTTGAAACCTATCAGGTGCTTAAGGAAGACAAAAGGTATGACTTTTGTGGAGTGCTTCTCAGTGAGCCAATGAGAAACCTAAAGAAGATAAAACAAGATAAGAAATATTTTTTAAAATTTGGTTTTCTGATTGTTTTTTTAGCACTTTACTTCTTGAATGAAAATCGTGGTATAGGAAAAGTTCAATGGGCTTATGATAAACTGATGGCAGTCCAAATTAAGGAAGGTTTGGAGGGATTGGGTGATATTGTAGCTTAGAAATATTCTTTATGGGGATACTTTAAATCATTTCAAGCAATGATGCAAAGAAGAGAGAGGATCCCAAAGGATATTTTTGAAAAATATGAGAACACAATCTATTTCATGGTAGACAAAGACCATTGTCACATGGAGGTAGTTGAACCTAGAACCATTTGGATCATGCCCACGGGGTATAAGGTGGATGGAAATACACTTGATGCATATGCTCAACACTTTTTGAGTAAAACAGTAGATGAAAAAGAAGATAGGTTCGATACTTTCAAGGAGAAAGACTTAGATTTGCATAAGAAATATACTAAACTGACGAGGAAGAGAAAAGTTAGAAAGAAAGTTGAAGAACTTGCTGAACAAATGGGAATATCAAAAGAAGTTATGCAAAGGGCTAGGGAACAAAATATTAGGAGGAGGATATGGTGAAGCCTAAGAATTCAAATCCAATCTCCACTTCTCCCAAGAAATCTAAGCCAAGGAAATCCCAGTATGCACCTACCTCTAGTGTTCAGAAGCCTATCCCTCCTCCCAAGCCTCAAGCCATGTCAACTAGTGGAGTAGAGAAAAGGAAGAAGGAGAAACCTCAAAGATAATATGTTGTAGCCATTGCTGAGGGTATAGGGACAAAATATGATGAAGTGGCAATAGAGGTGAAGAAGACAACTACTTATACAAGTGTAGTGAAGAAGCCTCAATCCGGTGGAGCCCAGTCGTCCAAGAAGCCAAGATCTGAAGTTGAGTCATCTAGTAGAGATAGAATGAGTAAGAAGCAGAATCCTAAATTGGATAAAGCTATGAAGTCAAGAAAATTGGAAGGTAACTATGTTTTTGTCCCTCCAAAGATAGTAAATGAAATAATTGATGAAGTGATAAATGAAGGAAATTTGAAAAAAGTGTCTATATATTATGAGAATTCTGATGATAAAGACTAGAGAGATATTGAGGAAGAAATTATACAGTACATGAATGTTTATAGCAAAACGTTGATTGAGTTGTCATCTATGATTCTAAAGGAATTGTATCATATTTTGGATGCAAGAAGGCATACAACAAGTTTAGAGGATGAAAGAATAAAGAAGTATGTATTAGTGAATTTATCTTATGTCATTTCTAAAGTTGAGGTTGTTAGATTGTTAAAGATTGCAAAGGAAAGATTCCAAAGAAGAGAGAAAATAGAATTATGCTTGGGAAAATAGATGAAGTAACTGTTAGGAATCGGAAGGGCAATTGAGAGGGGGTGGTGAATCAGTTGTCAATGAATTACAATCCAATTATAACTTAATCCAACTTAATACTTAATACTGATAAACCAAACTTAATGCCGGTTAACAGATTAGCAGTTAATATCAATACTGGTAAAACTCAATGCATGAAACAGAAAGAGAAACAACAACCACAACACATAACACAAAGATTTTGACATGGAAACCCTATAAGGGGAAAAACCATGGTGGGAAACCTTACTCACAATCAGATGATACTACTACAGATAGTATGTGTATACAAATGGGGTTTGCACATGTAGAAAGGCCAACCACCTAGAGCACACTACTCAAATGGGTGTTGCAATGACTACAGTAGGATGGTTAAATCCTATAATAATGTACTGCTCAAAATAGCATCTTCAATGTTGGATTCAGTACCAGTTAAGCTCTGATAAACACCTTCAAACTTTCCTTGAACCTTTTCTATGGTCTGCTCATATGATCTTCAATATTCGCACATACCATGTTACAATACCATACCATAACCTTACATACCATATCATATCTCATTTCACAAGTGAGATCTTACATATATACAAAACCTAAGACCAAATGTGTAGGTCGTCTCACTAAGAATATTATAATAAAATCAATTACATATAAGTCTTGACGCGATGCATCATGTTGGCTCACTACATTTACAACAATATCCAATCAATAAATCATCTCCATAACATGTCGTGCTGATCTCAAATAGATAACACATGCCAGTCCATAACCTAGACCAATTTTCTGGTAATAACAAATATGTCAAACCAATTAGACCATTAACCAAACCGTGAAAACCAAGTATCCAAACATGTCTTTGACATAATCAAGTGATATCTAGATGATAACAAGTCATCCTCAGTGTTGGTGAACCATATAACCTACTGGTGAAAAATATACCGGTGACTGTGTATAAGTCACTGACCTTTCCGGTGAACACAATGTGTTGGTGAACATAACCATAGATCTCTAGAAGGATAAGTGTTGACATCAATGACAAAAATAATGCAACACATCCATAATACAACCAATGTCCCCCTTTGGCATTGATGGAAACACTAGATGGAAAAACATCTAAGTGCCAAAACAGAATGCCAAAAAAACAAAAACCAACAATCTCCAAAATAGATCAATACAAAAAATCAAAATCCAAATATAAAGAGTATATATCTCTCCCCCAATGAGTAATGTCTCGTAGATCTCTCTCCCAAGAATGTTCTTCCATAGATATCTCTCCCCCTTTGACATCAAATGCCAAAGGAGTTAAGAATAAATACCAAAACATACAACCAACTAATATAACCAACTACTGCCCCTGAGAAGTATCTCTCCTCCATCAAATCCGAAAAAAGAATTTCCCTATTAGTTTCTATCAGTTTGATGTAAATCTTCAATTGTCTAAGTCTCTATCGGTGAGGGTATTACCCCAGGTTGCTCTCTGAGATATTCAAAGGTTTCCTTAGGAAAAGGATTTGTAAAGATATTTGCAATCTTCTCTTTAGTATTCACATAAACCAATCTTACTTCTTTTTCTTCAACATTTTCTTTCAAAAAGTTATATTTGATAGAAACATGCTTAGTCTTATAGTGAAATACCGGATTCCTTGATATATCAATTGCTGCTGAATTATCACAATAAATGATTATAGGTTCTTTGCATTTACCTTTATGTCCTTCAACATTTGCTTAATCCATAATACCTAAGTACAATTAGTTGCTGCTTCAACATATTCTGATTCTGCTGTTGATAATGATGTACAACTTTGCTTCTTACTTAACCATGAAATCAATCTACTACCAAGAAAGAATGCTCTGCCAGTGGTACTCTTCCTATCATCTACATCTCCTACCCAATTTGCATCAGTGTATGCACATAGATCAAAATTTTCATCTTTAGGGTACCATAAACCAAGATTTGTTATGCATTGTAGATACCAGAAAATCCTTTTTACTGGTGATTCATGACTTTCTTTAGGATTACTCTGAAATCTTGAAACAATACATACTGCATTCATTATATTAGGTCTTGTTTATATCATAGATTTGTATCTTATCGGATTAACAAGAGCTAAATCATCCTTCAATGTCAATTTATCAGTTGTAGTCATAGGAGTACTTACCGGTTTAGAGTTTTCCATACCAAATTTCTTCACTAGTTCCTTCAAGTATTTTGTTTGACATATGAATATACCTCTATCAATATGTGAAATCTACAATCCTAAAAAGAATTTTATCTCCCCAATCATAGACATTTCGAATTCTTCCTACATTTTGTTAGCAAAGTCCTTACACAATCCATCTTCTCCTCCAAACATGATATCATCAACAAAAATTTCAATAACCAAGATGTCATCATTAGTCACAATAAGTTGTTGTCAGCATTACCTTTAGTGTAACCAAGCTTCAAAAGATATTTGTCCAATCTAGAATACCAAGCTCTAGGAGCTTGCTTCAATTCATACAAAGCTTTCCTTAATCTGCAAACCATATCTTTATCATTTGTCAATGAAAATCCATCAAGATGCTCAAAGTAAACTTCCTCTTCAAGATCACCATTCAGAAATGTACATTTTACATCCATCTGATATACTTTATAGTTTTAACTACCTCAATTCTAGCTACAGGTGAAAAGGTTTCATTATAATCAATTCTCTCTTGCTGTGAATATCCTTTACACACTAATATTTCTTTGTTCTTGATTACCTTTCCATCTTCATTAAGTTTATTTCTAAATACCCATTTAGTTCCTATTACATTTTTGTCTTTAGGCCGAGGAACTAATGTCCATGTATTGTTCTTTTCAATTTGTTCTAATTCATCTTCCATTTCTTTTATCTAGTGTTCATCTTTACATGCTTCAATAACGGATGCTGGTTCAATTTGAGAAATTAAGCATACCTCTTCATTTGTTAGTCTTCCTCTTGTCATAGCACCTTGATATTTATTTCCAATTATCTAATTTTCTGAGTGATTCAGTCTTACATACCTGGGTTTATTCACATGCTATTGTTCTTAAGTGACTGTGGAATTCTTTGATGATGCCAGTGTGACTAGATCTACATTTTGTACCAGTGCACTCTGTATTGGTTCATTTATGATCATCTCAACTACCGGTTCAAAATTTACAAACCTTGAATTTCCTCTAAAGTGTTCATCTATCTCCACATTAGCACTTTCAATGATCGTTTTCAATCTTTTATTAAAACATCTATATGCCTTGCTCTTAGATGAATAACCAAGAAAAATTCCTTCATTACTTCTAGGATCAAATTCACCAACATACTCATCTCATCTAATATAACATTTTCCTTCGAATATTTTGAAGTACTTAAGAGTAGGAGTATTACCAAACCATAGTTCATAAGGGGTCTTACCATTTTCACCTTTGATGTGAACTCCATTGAAAGTATAAACCGTTGTATTCACTGCTTCTCTCTAGTACACATGAGGTAGATTTGCTTTCAATATCATGCTTCTAGCTGTTTTTAGAATAGTTCTATTCTTCCTTTCCACAATTCCATTTTGCTGAGGTGTTCGAGGTGCTGATAGTTGTCATTTGATTCCATTCACTTCACATAATGTATTAAATTCCTTAGATGTAAATTCACCTCCTTGATCAGATCTCAAATATTTGATTTTCTTAGCAGTTTCATTCTCTGCCATTGCCTTATATAACTTGAATTTTCCAAAAGCTTCTGATTTTTCCTTGAGAAAAGTAACCCAACACATTCTATAATAATCATCAATTATTAGCATAAAATATCTATCTCCCTATAGACTTCTTGTTCTTACCGAACCACACAAGTCAGTATGAATTAAATCAAGAACATTATTGGATTTCTCAGAAATACTCTTAAAGGTTGTTCTAAATTTCTTTCCCATTTGACATTCCTTACATACCGGATTATGAGGTTTCACAATCTTAGGTAAATCCCTTACTACCTTAGTTGAACTGATCTTTACAATGCAATCAAAATTCACATGACAAAGTCTCTTATGCCATAACCAACTTTCATCAATATGTGCAATCAAGCATGTCTTATCACTGTTATTCAAATGAAAGATATTACCTTTAGTCTGATTATCAATCTAGTTCTATTTCTGATTTTGCATTTTCAATTCTTCAGTTGTAACTGAAATCCCTTTTCAACTAATTGACCAACACTCAAAATATTATGCTTCAACATAATAAACATTGTCAGTATTGTTCTTACCATCCAAAGATATAGTACCTTTTCCTTTGATTAACCAAGCTTTATCATCACCAAATCTTACTAGACCTCCATTATATTCCTAAGAAGATAAGTATTTACTCTTATCACCAGTCATATGATGTGAACATCGACTTGTAGACGTCTAAAAATGGTCAATGCTCGTGGAGTCATACTTTGACATAGATGCATTGCCTTATTTTAGGGTTTTTGCATCACATTAATATTTCTCCTATGATTCACACTTGGTTTTTATCATTTGTGAGCATCAAGTCCTTCTTCTGCATTCTTCATTTATCTCACTCTCGAATTTGGTCTTGTCGACAACAATCTTCAGTCATGATTTTGGCCAATCTTATCCTGTCGCATCAATGTCAACGCTCATTTGTTATCATTTTGGACATCATCAATCGTAATTAGGGTTTTGTCCTCTTTTCAATCTTGTCATTTTGCGATCGATTTGTCATCGATCATTGTCATTTTCAATCTGGTCATTTTGCAATCGATTTGTCATCGATCATCGTCCTTCTCAATCATGTCAATTTGGCTCAATTAGTCATTGTTCCTCGTCAATTGGTGCATTTATCAATCAAATCACTTATCAGCATTGGTCCTTTGTTAGTCAAAATCATGATCAAATCAAATCGATATCAATTATCTTTTGTCAAGACCTAATTGTCGTCCTTTCATCTTCTAGGGTTTCATGATTTATTCATTTAACCTTGTTTATCATTTCTCCCTCTAGGTTAAATAGTTTATTTATCCTAAGTCTTCTTGTCACAATTAAATGTTTATTTAATTGCCTAACTAATTCCTCCCTTTTTTGTGAATTAATTAATAAATGAAAAATTGTTAATTAATTCACTTAATTCCTAATTTCCTAATTTTCTAATTTTCCTAATTTCTAATCCATCTAATTTCAATTCTCTCCTAATTTTCTCCTAATTTCATGGGAATGACATAGTAAATTTGTCATAATTTGTCATAATTGACAATCAATCAATTTTGACATAGTAATTTGTCATAATTGACAATTAGTCAATCTTGCATAGAAAGTTTCAATTTGTCATAATTTGTCATAATTGACAATCAATCAATTTTGACATAGTAATTTGTCATAATTGACAATTAGTCAATCTTGCATAGAAAGTTTCAATTTGTCATAATTGTCATTCTTGATCTGAAATTTCCTTTCAAATCTCTTCATGCTAATCTTGTCATTTCTCCAATTTTTCTATAAATTGGATGAATTTCTTCAATCAAGGCCCCTGGTCGAATCAATCACACTTCTAGTACCCTTATGTTGTCATCTCGCCTTGTCAATCTTGCTTTCATCTCATGCTTATGCACTTGAAGGTGAGATCCACAAAACAAAGCTATTTGAAGGAGAAAGAAGGACAATGGAGCCACATGAAGGAGACATCTACATTTTGTTTGCTTAGTTGTCATTTTGAATGTCTTGTTTTCATGTTTTCATTGAATGTAATTAGGATTGGTCATTGCAATTGAGTTTTTATGATTGAACTAGGCGAATGTTTATATTGCTTTGATGATTTCCACATTTCCTATCTACAATAATTGGTGAACCCGATGTGAACTAACCCCCTCACCATGCTTTTGAGTGCTTTTGAGATGATTTGTAGGTAAAAAACCCAAGAAACAGGGTAATGCAGGGCTTTTTGAGAACTTCTGCGCCTGTGTAGGAGCAATCTAGGCCTATGTCAAGCAATCTATGCCTATGTCAAGGACTTCTGCACCTATGTCAAAGGGATCTACGCCTGTGTTACTGCATTCTACATCTATGTTACTGCATTCTGCACCTGTGTAAGACATTCTGCGCTTGTGTAAGGCTAGAAACAAAGGTAAAAAGCAATGTTTTTACTTGCAAATTGCTTTGTTTTGCATTCTGTTTTCTGCATTTTGGCTTTTCTTTGGTACCGCTTCTTTGTGCAACACCTTGGCATTACACATGACAAAGACAAAAAATGAAACTACTAACACATTTTATGCAGGTTCGCTAGTCAAAGACTAAACAAATTAAACTTTTGACTTGGTGATTTTGCAGGTTGCCTTATACTCCAACTAAACTTTGTGTTTGTAATTCATAATTAGGCACTTAGTATGATTGCTAAGTAGGATGGAATGAACATGTTTTTTCTTTGATTGTTGAGTTTGATATTGGAGTAGGAGAGTATGCTCTCATCCTTCTTAGGGTGATCAGAAATCTAGATCTTCGATACCATTCTCATGGCTCGGATTGTTTGTTACCTTTAGATGGCCTGCCTTCTCAACCATTTGCTTTCTTTTGCAAGCAAGTGACAATGCATAGCCATAGTACCCTGGCATTCTAACTCACTATAAATAAATAGTTGATGGGTGAAATCTTTGAAGGAAGGGTTACGTGGAAATTGTAGTTACTTCAAAAGTGATGACCCTTGGACTCTTTCTCATATCAACATCTAAGTAGGGCCTCAAGGTCTAAATCATGCTTATGTGACTATATTTGTTTGGTATCTTGGTGGGCTTAATGTCTCAATCAAGCTTGCGTGACACCAAGGAGTAATGCTTAACAGAAATCCTTACTAAACACCTTATATTTAGAGGCCAAAAATCCTTCTAGTTTCTTGAGAAGGAGGAGTTCGGATACTTGGAAGAGATACTAAGTTCACCATGGGGAGATTTCCATGGGGACTGATGCTTGGCTACCTTGAGAAGTGAGTGCCATGGAGGGGAGCCCATGGGGTCAAGCATCTATGTATTCTCCTTGAATCTCATAATGATTCTACCTCTCAAGTACCTACTGTCCTTGCCTACCATAAGAAATGTGTGAATGAGCATGATTGTCTTGAGTCTAAGTTAAAATATCTTGTCTTCTTTACTTGTCAAAAGTTGAGTTGTGTCTCGTTTCAAAAACAAGACAAATTGATTCAAAACAAGGATAAACCCAAGAGTTATTTCATTCAACAAACTTCAAAACACCTTCAAACATGGTTGTCAAACATTTTTCAAAATCTTGTCTCAACATTCATGTCACTTGTATTTAAGTTCATCCTAGGTTTGCATTTGGCAAAGTTCATTGTCAACTACCAAGGTTAGGTTTCACCTAGGTCATACTCCTTTGCATATCAATAAGGGTCATCCATTTGCATATGTCCTCTTGCATTAGAATAATACCATTTCATAATTCAACCTTAGGTTTTGTCTTAGGTTGACATTGTCATACATTTGCATTTGCATACGCTAAGTCTCTTTATTAAGCTTAGGTCATTATCATATCATATTAGGGTCATTTGCATAGTAATTGTCCCTTTGCATATAGTGTCAAAACTAGGTTTTGTCATACTTGAGCAATGCAAATCTTTGATAAAACCCTAAGTTATTGTTAGGAAGTCTAGACCTTATCAAACTTTTGTCTTTTTGTCATCAATGTCATTTGGTCAAACCTAGCTTAGTATCCAAGCATATAGGGGAGACATTGTCATTTAGTCCTTTTGTCACTTGGTCCTTTTGTCCTTTGAGGTCTAGACATCATTTCAATTTTCCTAAGGTCTCATCTTTAGAATTGCATTCATGAGTTTGTCAAAATCTTGAATAAAAACAACCAAAAGCATAGGTTGCATTCTTGTCGTAGATTGCATTTTCATCTATTTAGGTTGCATTTAGTTGCATATCATACATCATCCTTTTAAAATCAAAAATCCCAAAAACATTACATAGTGACATGTCTATTGAAACAAGGTTCCAAGCACCAACGACGCAACAAAGTTTGATGTATCAACCGATAATGCAATCAAATTTTAATCGAAGGCAATCACAATTATATCCAACCCAACAACAAGGCAATATCGATCAAACTTTTTATGATGAAACAAGTCTCCAAATAGAAAAACTAGAGGAGAAACTAGCTCAAGGAAATGAGATTTTGGAACAAAGAATGAAAAACATTGAGAAGAATAGATCACAAATGTCCAAAATGTTTCAAAACTTTCCAGGTCGAAATCCAAAGATTGAGCCAATTGATGTAAGATCTCTTCTTGAATGATCAGACATACCAGCTCTCCTCTCCCAAATAGAGATGATGAAACAATTTGAAGAAAAAAGACAACATCAATTTCAACATTATGTGCCTCCACAACAAGAACAAGAAGGTGTTTACTATCAATCAAATTTTCAACAAATACAACCAATTGTTCAACATATACAACCAATAAAACCAATGGTCCTATTTCAACAATATGTCCAACCAACTATACAATGTCCACAAATGGTTCAACCAATGGTGGAATATCAATGTCAACAACCACAACCAAACATTAAAAAACAAAGGTTGCAGCACAGACCAACCCAAGCTTCAAACATGTCAGAACAATTGAACCAAGTCCAATATCAAAACATGACATCAGATTAGAACCAACTCCTTGCCGAACAAGTTCAAATTCCAGATACAACCATGTCAAAACCTCGAAAGAAAGGTGGCCTTATTGCAAGCATCTTAAGGAAATTACCAAGTGAATTCTTTGAGGAAGATCAAGATAATACACTTATGTCTAGCAATGCCTCATCCCCCCATAAACAAATTGAATCTCCAGTGGTATCTATCCCTACACCTTTAGAAGTTTCACAAGAACCTTCCATATTGTCCTCATCAAATAATACACCCAAGGATGAAATTATCCAAGGGCTATCCATAATTGATTGCCAAGATAATCCAATTCATGATGCACATCCTTGTCATGTTTTAGAAGTACAAGACCCAATGCCACCATGCACTTTATTGCCATTGCCTATTTTAGAAGACCCCATTAGAAGTCCCTCTTCCTCATGTTCAAACATTGATTCCTTGCTAGAATCAATCACAAATGTTCAAAGTGCATTTCCTTCATGCCAATACATTGATTCCTTGTCAGAATCCCCCATGCATATGCAAAGTCCAAGCTCATGTCAAGAGGATAATTTAGAGCATGAAGAAACAGATCAAGATCAAGATCCCAAAACCTTATCATCCCAGCCAATTGTTGACCAGGACCCCATGTTCCTAGACACTCATGATGATTCCCCTATTCTTTTCCATCCTATCCAAAGTCCTATTGACACTCCATTCCCCGAGCAAGATCAAGATATCCCAGTCCATCCAATCCTAAACGATCCCCTTCCATTTCATGAAAACAATGTCCTTTCAAATCCCATTGACATTCCACTTCCTAAGAATGATCAAGATATCCTTTCCATGATTTATGATGATCCCATTAAAAGTCCAGAGCAAAGCAACTTTAAAGAGGATTCCAATGATCTTCCCCCTTGTCAAGATCAAATTATTCCTTTAAATCCTCCACAAGATCCACTTATTCCTCCATCTCCTTGTCTTAATGCTCCATATACACTCCAAGATTGTATTTCTTTTGATGATCCCATTATTTCTCCCATTCCATCTCTTGAAGAACCTATCATTGAACAATGTCCACTACACAATCCTAATCCCTCTCATGATCCTAATCCCCCTCATGATTCTGACATGTCAGTGCAAGATGTTCATGAACCCTCAACATGCATAATGGGTTCTTCCACTTTGGTCCAATGCGATCCACTTCAAGATCTCATTATTTCTGTCATATCATATTCGCCTCATAATGTACTCACATCTTCCTCCCAAAGAAAAAAGTATCCTACAAGTCAAGATATTCATAAAGGCAAAGGATTATATCTCCATAAGAAAGAATCCCTACATGTTAAAGAAGATCTTAAGGGTCATGTCTACACAACTCACTCTCAAGATGTTGGTATCCCTCCATCAAAATCAAAACATACACCTTCCCCATCATACTTTCCATCCATCTTAGGTCCTTATATTCCTTTGTTCTCTATGCAAGGTTGGCAAAGGCACACATCCTTGAGTAAATTTCATCCATCCAAAAGAACTCCATTTCATTCATATCTATCCATGCATTCCTTTCCCCCTCCAAGCAATTTGGATGCCAAGTATAAAAGTCATAAGTCTAGAAATCCACATGTATTCAAGGATCAACATGTCCAATATAATCAACATGTGAAAACAAAGAACAATATGATCTATAAAGAAAAAGAAATATCCAAAAGGCCACAAAGGCCCATTGCTCAAAAACAAAAGTCAAAATATATATGGGTTCCTAAATCCCTTGTGCAAGCAATGCACTACAAGGAACCACAAAAGCATGAAAAATGAAAAACCATGTGGATCCCTAAGCAGCTTCTTGAAGCACAAAAGGAAAAATCCAACTTGGCATCAAAAATTGCTATTCCTCCATCACCTCCTTCTTCCATTTTGGGTCCTTATGTCCACAAATCCCTAGCTATTCCTTCATCAAAATCTCCATATCCAAAGCACATCTTTCCTCCATCAGTCCATCACCCCTCAAGGTGTGTGCCAATGTTGATCTTGCCTTCACTTCCATCCACTAAAGCCCAATTCTTCCAATACCCTATCCATTATCCAATGCATATTTTCCATCCTTCGATCCCTTTGGTCCAATCCTTTGCATAAATCCTTGCCTTAATTTCATCTCTTTTTCCATGTCCTTATCCTACCAACGTCTTTGAGCATACTTTTAAAGGTCATGGTCCATTTTTTTCAAGGCTACTATCCAAAAAAAAAGACGCTTGAGTCCTTCTTCCATCTCCTATCATGTGTCCATCTTCTATTGAAAAAGTTAAAATAAAAAAAAAAAAGTGAAAAAAGAAAAAGAAAAAAAAAAGTAAAGCAAAAATAATTCATCTGCTGGTGAAAACCTGGCAAACAGGCACCTTGGGCAAGTATCGTGATGAAAAACTGGCAAACAAGCATCATGCATAATCTATGAACTTCTTGCATACTGTACTTGGGGATAGGTTTTATCCTATCATATCCTTTTGTCCTTCATTGTTCCATTATCCTATCGAACCCCTGTCATTACCCTTCATATCCTATTGCCCTTCATTATCCTATCATACCATGTCATTACCTTTCATATCCTATTGTCCCTCCTATCCATTTCCTCTTTCCACCTTTGATCTTGACAAGGCTAAGATCTTCATGAGCATCATGCATCTTGTTTGCAGCTTTCAGTCTATCATAGCTTTTGGTCATTTATCCATTTGCTTATTATAACCTTTCATCCATATTCCCTAGCTTATTGCAACTTTCTGCCACTATCCTTTAGCCAATCCTGACCTTCAGTCCATGTTCCTTATCCATTCTTGGTCTTGCTTATCCTATCCATATCTTATCACTATCCATACACTCTTTTTCATTCCTTGATCTTGATCTGACATAAGAACGCAAAATTTAAACATGGATTCAAAAACATCTTGACATGTCCCTCATGCCATGTTCCTGCTTTACATTGTCATATCCAGTCTCTTGTTCCATCACGCAATAACCCTTGAAAATTGCATTCGTATTGTCTCCATAATAAAAGGCCTTTGTCTTCCCTATATCCACCATCATTTCAGAAAGCCTATTTATTCACCTGTCATATTCCTTGCCTTGCTAGACACTGGGAGCAAAATCATAAAAAATTGGAAACATCCAAAAAAAAAAATCCCTAAAAATCAAATAATGTCCTGACAAAATCCCTAAAAATCAAATAATGTCCTAAAAAAATCCCTAAAAATCAAATAATGTCCTGACAAAATCCCTAAAAATAAAAAAATGTCCTGAAATAATCATGAAAAATCAAATAAAGTCCTGAAAAAATCTAAAAAATTTGAAAAATGTCCTAAAATAATCCCCCCCCCCAAAAAAAATTGAATAATGTCCTGAAACAAATCATAAAAATTGAAAAAATGTCTTGAAAAAAAATCCCCTAAAAATCAAATAATGTCCTAAAAACATTCAAAAACATCAAATAATGTCTTGAAAAACTCCCTAAAAAGTCAAATAAAGTCCTGAAAAAAATAAACAAAAACAATTTCAAAACATTAAAATCCAAAAACACGCATTTTGCAATAAATGATCCCTTTGTGGATAGACATATCGCTGAGCATACATCTAACGACAATTAATCAAACATTGTGCTTTAATGAGATCATGTGTTAACAGATGAACTTTTTCAATCAAACTAGACTTTCAAACTGATCAAAATTGTCATATCAATCAACCTCAAAATCATTTTTCCTTGTCACCACTATCATGGGTCTTATACAAGGTGTGGTATACTCGAAACTAGACTGTGTCCTATCTTAGATAGGGTACCGCATTACCTGAAACCAGATAGCATGATCGTCCTATCAACACTTTCAACTTTTGACAATGAAGATCAAGATGTTTGTTTGACTTGTTGGAATTAGCGAGTCTTATCATTTATTGATTTATCTTCGATCATGTTCCTATGTTGCTCGATGATGTCACTGAGTGATTTAGAGTGACCAGGATGGTTCATGGTCCCTTTCTTTTTTTGTTGTGTTTGTTGTTTGTGGAATTTTTGTCACAAACTAGGGCAACTATATCATTGGGTGTCTGTGATAAGTATGTTCGCTTTGTGAACACCGCACATACCTCAACCCTTGATGTATGCACCCTAGGATGCTTCACTCATTCCTTGTGTGTGATGTGTCTATCTTTTGCAAAAAGGGGTTGCATTTCAGCTCTGGCCTTCAATGCCATGATGCTATGCGTCCGTTTTGCTACATTAAATAAAGGTTCTCACCTACAAAGTGCATTACTGAAAGCAAGTTTTTCTTCATCTCTAACTGTCCTCTATCTCATTTCTTCTTACTAACATTTCTTCCATCAGTTTGGATAGTCAGTTTGGTCTAGTGCTCTGATTTCTCCACACACATATGCTGCATCCTACATCCATTTGATTAGTACATTTGCATTATATTGAGCATCACATCAAGCATTTTATCCATTTCATATTATCAATGCATCAAAAACACAAAAAAAAATATATCCATACATGTTCCACAATGGTACATCAACAGTGCATAAGCCATCCATACATGGAAAATAACTATAAGTCATAACACATTGCATCCCATCATATCAATGCATATCATATCATATATCAAAATAATATCGGAGTACAAAATTGGACTATCTGTCCTAATTATGGCCCGCAGGCTGACTACATAAATGTCAAACTACATTTGTCTGTCATAAGGAGCATGCGCCTCTGTCACTGGGTGATCCCTCTATCCTCCTCATCCCTAACATGTCTCAAGGATGATGTCCCTCCTATCCCAGGTCCTGGCTGTGGTGGTCTCATAGGTCCACTCACCCCCATGCTGCTCATTGACCTCCGAGAGTGTGCCTTTCTCTCTGTCCTCGATCGTGCCCAATATGACGCTGCTCTCTACTCTGGTGGAACTGCACTCTCATATAGTGTCCTCCAATGGCGTATCTCCTCTTCAGTCTCTACCAACATCTGTGCCATCTCACGTGCACTGGCATCCCTAATTGACCCAATATACTCGGTGACTCTCTGCCCTTCTTGCTGTGCCTGGGCTATCGTGGTATCTCGAGCCACTATCAATCTGGCTATCCTTGTTCTAAATTGATCATGCTTTGTCCTCAAGATAGCATTCTATCTCTCTAATGTTACAATGTGATCATGCTGACTCGCTATGGTAGACCTGCACATCTCCATCTCCTCTATCCTGGCTATCTCCAGCTCTATGGGTATATCCTGCAATGACTCTTGATCAGCTGAATCTGGCTCATAATCTTCATCCTCATCATCTCTGTCCTCATAACCACCCTCATCCTCATCACCACCCTCATCCTCCTCATCTTCATCTCTGTCCTCATCCTCTCTAGTGAGTGGGAAGTCCTCTTATCTCCTTGGTACCAGAATATCCAGATCTATCAATGGCATTGGCTGCCATCATACAAACCATCACTCATACTCCTCTGTCATCCTGACATCCACCACATCTAATCTCCAATCCCACTATCTCTGTTGTAGCTGTGTGAAGTCAGCATATGCTATGTGTGGCTGAATCATCCTCCCCCACTGACTCATCTCTTTGTGAGATCGAGCAAAGTGTGCAGTCCCTCTAGGTACATCCTGCCTCTCTCCAAACTATCATCTAACTCTCTCTAGTAGGTACATATCAATCACTCTCTGGTGATTCATTGGTCACCCAATCAAGTATCTCTCTTGTCTACACTACGGTAGCTCGTCACTATCATCTGACCATCCAGGGCAATCAAGATATGGCCTCCATATAAGCTCTCTCAATCTGTCTAGCTCATGTCGCCAATACAATATGTATCCAAATAGACCCTATCTCAGTACTCCTCCATAGCAGTACACATATGGTCGATGTGGTAATACCTATCTCTCTGCAATCAGTCGACATATGGCTATGTGCTCAAATGCCCATACCTGTAATAGTGTGACTCCATAGCTCAAAGTCTGAACTCCCTAATATGCTATCTGATGCAACTGAAAATATAGCATAGTCAGTACACATGGTCCCCATGCATACACCATACCCTCTATCACCATCTGCTCTCGCACTCTTCCCCATCCAATAGGGAATCCATGTCCTCGTTTGTCTCTTGCTAGTAGGCATGCTATCACCACTACTATCACCACATATCGTCGATCGTACTCTGATGCCATGGTCTCCCAGCCAATCTCCCTCTTTATGATATCTAGATCATCTACGTTGCACTCAAATAATCTACACAACATGTCTCTCCCTGTCATTGGGTCATACTCTATCATCTCTCCATGAATCAAAATGTGAAGGATATGCCATACATCCTCTAGTGTCATAGTCGCCTCTCTAGTCGCTAGATGGAATGAGGAAGTCTCCGAATGCCATTGCTCTACCAATGTGGTAAGTAGTCCTATGTTTAACCTAATCTCAGGCATGAATGCAATATAGTATATTTCGAGTCCTGCTAATGTATCTATGTCCGTGCTTCTGAGTCTATGTCATAACATGAAGCAGTCAGGTTAGTTCTCCCGCATGATCAATGGATACTGTCGACTCTGCATCACAATTGGGGCACATTTTGTCAATTTTAAGGTTTTCTCCTACAGGCTGCATTTCCTTGTTTCATGTCTAAATTAGGGTGTTTCTAATCTATTTTGACCTATCCTATCCTTATCCCCCCTTTTCGAATCATTCACATGCTATTTTTGACCAAATTTGAGCTCCCAGTGCACAACTGCGCCTGTGTGTTGTATCCTGCGCCTGTGTTGTATCAACAAGCGCCTGTGTACCCTACACAAGCATAGGATACCCTACACAAGCGCAGGATGCACTCACACAGGCACAAAAGTCACTTTTTGCATTCTCTATGGGCCCCACAATGTCCCACAAGCAAGTCAAATTCATGAAATTGACAATATGGGTTTTTGAGATACATACCGCTGCTCCCGCATCATCCAATTGTCTATAGGTGCATACACATTCCCTGAGGTGATCTTCCATTGGAATGTTCGCCATCTCTCTGTAAGTGTCCTTTTCCAGAGCAACAAATCCTCCTCTTTGGCTAGTGCAAATGAGCTCCTTTCACTCTCTCTGTCTCATTTATAGATCTTTGTCAGTGCATAGATGGACGTGCACTCTTTCCATCTTATGTTGGTTGCAGTCTTTTGCATCTTCCTTTGCTTGTCATTCGTGCATTCGATCTCTAATTTTCAGTCTGTTTGCTCCTATCATTTTCTATCATTCTTATCCATCAATTGGCCTCTTTTCTGGATATTTCCAGCCAATTCCTCAAGGGGGCATGCATATGTAATCGTTATTGTCTGGGGCATTTTCATTATTGTTCTTTGAAACAATGCTTAAAATAGCATTGTCTCAAAGAGGGGCAAAATGTAGACGTCTAAAAATGGTCAATGCTTGCAGAGTCATACTTTAACATTGACGCATTGCCTTATTTTAGGGTTTTTGCATCACATTAACATTTCTCCTATGATTCGCACTTGGTTTTTATCATTTGCGAGCATCGAGTCCTTCTTCTGCATTCTTCATTTATCTCACTCTTGAATTTGGTCTTGTTGACAACAATCTTCAGTCATGATTTTGGTCAATCTTATCTTGTCACATCAATGTGCGTGCTCATTTGTTATCATTTTGGACATCGTCAATCCTAATTAGGGTTTTGTCCTCTTTTCAATCTTGTCATTTTGCGATCAATTTGTCATTGATCGTTGTCATTTTCAATCTGGTCATTTTGCGATCGATTTGTCATCGATCGTCATCCTTCTCAATCATGTCAATTTGGATCAATTAGTCATTGTTCCTCGTCAATTGGTGCATTTATCAGTCAAATCACTTATCAGCATTGGTCCTTTGTCAGTCAGAATCATGATCAAATCAAATCGATATCAATTATCTTTTGTCAAGACCTAATTGTCATCCTTTCATGATTTATTCATTTAACCTTGTTTGTCATTTCTCCCTCTAGGTTAAATAGTTTATTTATCCTAAGTCTTCTTGTCACAATTAAATGTTTATTTAATTGGCTAACTAATTCCTCCCTTTTTTGTGAATTAATTAATAAATGAAAAATTGTTAATTAATTCACTTAATTCCTAATTTCCTCATTTTCTAATTTTCCTAATTTCTAATCCATCTAATTTCAATTCTCTCCTAATTTTCTCCTAATTTCATGGGAATGACAGCAAATTTGTCATAATTTGTCATAATTGTCATTCTTGATTTGAAATTTCCTTTCAAATCTCTTCATGCTAATCTTGTCATTTCTCCAATTTGTCTATAAATTGGATGAATTTCTTCAATCAAGGCCCCTGGTCGAATCAATCACACTTCTAGTACCCTTATGTTGTCATCTCGCCTTGTCAATCTTGCTTTCATCTCATGCTTATGCACTTGAAGGTGAGATCCACAAAACAAAGCTATTTGAAGGAGAAAGAAGGACAATGGAGCCACATGAAGGAGACATCTACATTTTGTTTGCTTTGTTTTCATTTTGAATGTCTTGTTTTCATGTTTTCATTGAATGTAATTAGGATTAGTCATTGCAATTGAGTTTTCGTGATTGAACTAGGCTAATGTTTATATTGCTTTGATGATTTCCACATTTCCTATCTACACCACTATCAATGATCCATTCATCTTTTTCTTCAACTTTAGCTGTCAGGGCCTGATCTACTAGTGGAATAGTGGGTGCTAGTTGATATTCTTTTATTACAACAAAAACCTATCCATTGTTTGCTGGTTCTTCATCAGAATCATCAGTAACTCCTTCATCAACATAGTAACAAGATTTATCTTTGTTCTTCTTAAATCTGTATCTCTTATATTCAGGGTTAGGATTATATGTTCTTTTAGCTTCCTCTCTCAATCTTCCATGTCTATTAGGACATCTAGATGCTATATGACCAACTTTATTGTAGTTAAAACATTTAAATGGTGCTTTACCTTCATACTTACTTCCAACTAGACCTTTAGGCATTTTCCTTGCAAATAGTGCTTCAAGTTCTTCCAATTCTTCATTTTCTCTTTTGATATCTTCAAGTTCTTTTGCATAATGTGCTTTCCAATCAAATTTATCAGATGATGATGCTCTAAAGGCTAAATCTATCTTAACAGTCACAACATGACCAAATTCCTCAAGCTCAAATGCTTAAAGTTTTCCAACCAAGGTATCTCTAGATATTGATGTATTAGGCATTGTTCTCAACTCGTTAATAGCAGTTACTTTCATTTTGTATGCCAGTGGCAAAGCTCTTAAAACTTTAGAAACAATTTCATCTTCACTTAAGGATCCTCCACAACATTGTATTCCTAAAACAATTTCATTAACTCTTTCCATAAAAGAAGAAATTCTTTCATCTTCTTCCATTTTCAAATTTTTCATACCTGACCCGGTAACATTCCAGTTTTGTAATTTTGACAGTGGTATCTCCTTCATTCAATGTCTCCAATTTATCCCAAATAGATTTAGCAGTAGATCAATCTGGTAATCCCATGATTTTCTGATCTGATAATGTGCTCAAAAGTGCTTCTCTTGCTTTGCAATTATTTTCTTGATCTTTACCCAATGTTGGTGGATTAGGTTGATTAAGAGTGGGACCAACATAGCCATTATTTGTAACTTCCCATATGTCTCTTCTGATGAAATTTAGATGTGTCTCCATTCTGATCTTCCATATATCATACTTAGTTCCATCAAGTTTAGGACTGTCCTTCTTAAAAATGGTTGTTGCCATAGGATCTCCTCAAGCTGTTAGGCTTCTGCAAAAAGAGGACTTAGCTCTGATACCAATTATTAGGAACCATAAGGGAAACTGAGAGGGGGGGGGGTGAATCTGTTGTCAATGAATTACAACCCAATTATAACTTAATCCAACTTAATACTTAATACCGGTAAACCAAACTTAATGTCGGTTAACAGATAAGTAGTTAATATCAATACCGGTAAAACTCAATGCATGAAATAGAAAGAGAAACAACATCCACAACTCATAACACAGATTTTGACGTGGAAAGCCTGTAAGGGGAAAAACCATGGTGGGAAACCTTACCCACAATCAGATGATACTACTGCAAATAGTATGTGTATACAAATGGGGTCTGCACATGCAGAAAGGCGAACCGCCTAGAGAATATTGCTCAAATGGGAGTCACAATGACTATAGCAGGATGGTTAAATACTAGAATAATATACTACTCAAAATAGCATCTTCAATACTGGATTCAGTATCGGTTAAGCTCTGATACACACCTTCAAACCTTCCTTGAACCTTCTCTATGGTCTTCTCATATGATCTTCAATATTCGCACATACCATGTTACAATACCATACCATATCTCATCTCACAAGTAAGATCTTACATATATACAAAACCTAAGACCAAATGTGTAGGTCAGCTCACTAATAATATTACAATAAAATCAATTACATATAATTCTTGATGCAATGCATCATGTCAGCTCAATACATTTACAATAATATCCAATCAATAAATCATCTCCATAACGTGTCGTGCTGATCTGTAATAGATAACGCATACCAGTCCATAACCTAGACAAATTTGTCGATAATAGAAAATATGTCAACCCGATTAGACCATTAACCAAAACACCAAAACCAAGTATCCAAATCATGTCTTTGACATAATCAAGTGATATCTAGATGATAACAAGTCATCCTTAGTGTCAGTGAACCATATAACCTACCGGTGAACAATATACCAGTGACTATGCATAAGTCACTGATCTTGCCAGTGAACACAATGTGTCAGTGAACATAACCATAGATCTCTAGAAGGATAAGTGTTGACATCAATGACAAAAATAATGCAACACATCCATAGTACCAACAATAACTAAGGAGATTGAACAAATTTTGAGACAATTTTTGATAGATCATAGATATGATGTGAATCCAGCACATGATGACACTCAACCAGGAGAGCAATAATAGGATACATATATTCCAAAAGTGCATGAAGCCATTCCTAATAAGTAGAAAGATCAATCTTCTGAGAAGGGCATTCCGGTAGAGAAGACCAATGCGCATGCAATAGTTGATGTTGATCAATGGGCTGAATTCTTTGGTGAAGCTGAATAGGATCCTCTAGTGATAGAAGTTATTTTAGAAAAGACATCTAAGGAGATAGTTGATGGAGAAAAGGGAGACGATGATGCATATAAGGGTGATAAAGATGTGAGTGGAGAGGTAGAAAGAAAGGATAAAGGAGAGGATAACGAAGATCAGGCTCCAGTGATAGTGGCAAGAGACATTGTAGCTGATAAAGGAAAATAGATTGCTACTGATTTAGATGATTTTTCTCAAGGGCCTATTGATCTAAGTTCATCTTTGATTCAAGCATTGAGGTTGGAAACTATTTCACAAGCTAAAGCTAGTGAGGACTTACTCAAGTCCCATACTGCAGATAAAGAGAATAACATTTGCAGGAGATGTATTGGAGAATTTTTTTCATCTTTTAAATGGGACACAACTAATAACCCCTCTGGTAAGCTTAGAAGTATGTTTAATGCTATAGAATCTCATTTTGAATCAATTTAATGTCATGAGACTAAAAACATTTTTAAAGATGATTGAGGATGATAGGGTAAGCTTAGTAACTCATATGAAGAGTATACAAGATGCATTAGATGAAGGTGATCAAAATATAAGTCATGTCTAATTTTTCCTAGGTTTACTATAGACATTGACAAGAAAATAAGGGAATGTAAAGGGTAGATTGCTAGTATATCCTTGTCATATGCACCCCAATCAGTCCCGACTAGAAATTTTGAACTACGAATTTTGAGTATATTGGATAAGATTAAGAGTCTAAACTAGGAGAAGGACATAATTTTGGGTAGAGTGGGAGGAGTGAGGAGTCTTATCACTCCCTGGATAGATTCTCTAAGGAGTAGTATGCAAGATGCAAGGGATGATATGAATAAGAGTGTTCCGATAGATAGAAGAGGAGAAAAGATGCATGCCTATCTTTTTCAATGGGATGATCAACATTTTGGAGAGTCTGAAGAAGGAATGGGATAACCACTTATTGTCCCTAAGGACAATTTTTGCAGATATTTTCAAATTTTTGTAAGCAACTATACATATCCTTGTATATAAGTTTTAACAGATTCCTATCTTTGGCATTTTAGTTAAAGGGGGAGAGAGGAGTGAAAAATGGTGCAAATTCTCAAGGGGAGCTTGTAGAGTCTTGGAGAATTTAGGGAGAATTTGAAATTTTCAAGTCTTGAGTGCATAGTTCATTTTTCATAGTGTTTCCATCAATTCCAAAGGGGGAGATTGTTGGCAAGAGACATGCTTTTGGTGAATATAGATGCATAAGAGATGCTTAGGAGTTGTCACTAATGGAAAACCCATCCAAAAATCATACCCGGTGTACATAGTGTAGACACCTAAAAATGGTCAACGCTTGCGGAGTCATACTTTAACATTTACGCATTGCCTCATTTTAGGTTTTTGCATCGTATTAACATTTCTCCTATGATACGCACTTGGTTTTTATCATTTGCAAACATTGAGTCATTCTTCTACATTCTTCATTTATCTCGCTTTCGAATTTGGTCTTGTCAACAACACTATCTAGTCATGATTTTAATCGATTCTATCTTATTACATCAATGTGCATGCTCATTTGTCATTATTTTGGACATCGTCAATCCTAATTAGGGTTTTGTCCTCTTGTCAATCTTGCGATCAATTTGTCATCAATCGTTGTCCTCTTATCAATCTTGTCGATTTATTATCAAACCTTCAATCTTGTCGATTAATGATCGATTTGTCATCGGTCGTTGTCATGTTCGATCTTGTCATTTTGCGATTGATTTGTCATCAATCATGGTCATTTTCAATCCTGTCATCTTGCAATCTATTTTGTCATCAATCCTTGTCCTCTTGTCAATTTTGTCATCTTGCGATAAATTTATCATCGATCGTTGTCTGTCTCAATTATGTCAATTTGGATCAATTAGTCATTGTTCCTCGTCAATTGGCGCATTTATCAATCAAATCATTTATCACATTGGTCATTTATCAAATCCAAAATCAAATCGAATCGAGTCAATTATCTTTCAAGACCTAATTGTCATTCTCGCATTGCTAATTCATCTTCTAGGGTTTCATGATTTAATCATTTAACCTTGTGTGTCATTTCTTCCTCTAGGATTAATAAATTATTTATTTATCCTAAGTCTTCTCATTACAATTAAATGTTCATTTAATTGGCTAATTATTCCTCTTTGTGAATTAATTAATAAATGAAAAATTATTAATTAATTTACCTAATTCTTAATTCCTAAATTCTTAATTTTCTAATTTTCCAATTTTCTAATTCCTAATTTCAATTTCCTCCTATTTATCTCCTAAATTCATGGAAATGACATGAAAATTTGTCATAAATTTGTCATAATTGACAATCAATCAATTTTGACATAGAAGTTGTCATAATTTGTCATAAATTATCAATCAACAAATTTTGCATAGAAAGTGCATAATTTGTCATAATTTGTCATAATTGACATAATTGATTTGCAATTTCCATTTGCATTGAATCATGCTAATCTTGTCATCTCTCCAATTCTTCTATAAATTGGATGATCTTCATCAATCAAAGCTAATTGCTAATCAGATTATCGAATTTCTAGTCAATCACATTTCTAGTACTCTTGATCAATAATCTTGTCTACTTGCTTTCAATTATGTGTGTGCACTTGTAGGTGAGATCCACAACCAAACCATTTGAAGAGGAAAGAAGAACAATGGAGCTACATGAAGGAGCATTCAAATCATACCTTTGGTTTGCTTAATTTCTAGTTTTGAATGTTTTATCTTTATGTCTCTATTGAATGTGTTTAGGATAGATCATTACATTTAACCTTTCGTGATTGAGCTAATGATTAGTATGTTTATATTGTTTGTGATGATTTCCTATTTCCTAACGTACATTAATTGGTGAACCCGATGTGAACACTAACCATCTAATCCCTTTATTGTGTCTTTGAGTGCTTTTGAGTTGATTTGCAGGCCAAAAAACCCAAAAATAGGGTCGTGCAGGGTTTTCTGGAGACTTCTGCGCCTGTGTGAAGCACCCTGCGCCTGTGTTAAGCATTTTGCGCTTGTGTTGAAGACATTCTGTGCTTGTGTCATGACTTTTGTGCTTGTGTCATGACTTCTGCGCCTATGTAAAATCCAGAACAAAGGTAAAAATGCAATATTTTACTTGAAATTTGTTTAGTTTTTGCATTCTGTTTTCTATGTTTTGGATTTTGGTACTAATCATCTATGCAGAATCTTGGCATACGCATGGCAAAGAAAATAAATCAAACTACTAATATGTGTTATGCAGAATCTATAGTCAAAGACAAGAAATCAAACTTCTAACTTGGGTTTTGCAGGTTGCCTTGGAGAAACAATTAAACTTGGTGTTTGTTTTTAAATGTTTTAGGCACCTAGTGATTTCTAATAGGTTGGAATGAAAATGTTTTTGCTTTGATTGTTGAGTGTGACATTGGAGTAGGAGAGTATTCTCTCATCCTTTTAGGGTGATCAGAAATCCAGATCTTTGATACCATGCTTTTGTCTTTGATTGTGTGTCTCCTTTAGAGGGCCTGCCTTCCCGACCACTTTGCTTTTGCAAGCAAGTGATAATCGTGAGAAGGGAATGACCCAAAGTGAGTACGGCTAGAATTCCTTGGCATTCTAACTCACTATAAAAAAATACCCGATGAGCGAAAGCTTTGAAGGAAGTGTTACGTGGGAATTGCAGTTACTTGGGAAGTGATGACCCTTGAACTCTTTCTCATATCAACATCTAAGTAGGACCTCATGGTCTAAATCATGCTTGCGTGACTACATTTGTTTGGTATCTTGATGGGCTTAATGTCTCAATCACGCTTGCGTGACATCAAGGAGTAACGCTTAACAGAAATCCTTACTAAACACCTTGTTTTTAGAAGCCAAAAACCCTTCTAGTTGCTTGAGAAGGACAAGTTCAGATACTTGGAAGAGATACTAAGTTTGCCATGGGGACTGATGCTTGGCTGCCCTGAGAAGTGAGTGCCATGGAGGGGAGCCCGTGGGGTCAAGCATCTATTTATTCTCCTTGAATCCCATAATGAGTCTACCTCTCAAGTACCTAATGTCCTTGCCTACCATAAGAAATGTGGGAATGAGCATGATTGTCTTGTGTCTAAGTTGAAGTATCTTGTATTCTTTTCTTGTTAAAAGTTGAATTGCATCTCTTTCTAAGAGCAAGACAAATTGATTCAAAACAAGGCTAAACATAAGAACATTTCATCCAACAAAGTTCAAAACACCTTCAATCATGGTTGTCAAATATTCTTCAAAATCTTGTCTCAACCTGCATGTCACTTAGATTTAGGATCATCCTAGGTTTGCATTTTGCAAGTTCATTGTCAACTATCAAGGTTAAATTTCATCTTAAGTCATACTCCTTTGCATGTCAATAAGGGTTGTCCATTTTGCATGTGTCCTCTTGCATTAGAGTAATACCATTGTCATACATTTGAATTTGCATACCCTAAGTCTCTTCATTAAGTTTAGGTCATTATCATATCATATTAGGGTCATTTGCATAGTAATTGTCCCTTTGCATATAGTGTCAAAACTAGGTTTTGTCATACCTGAGTAATCCAAATCTTTGATAAACCCTAAGTTATTGTTAGGAAGTCTAGACCTTATCAAACTTTTGTCTTTTTGTCATCAATTTCATTTGGTCAAACCTAGCTTAGTATCCAAGCGTATAGGTGAGACATTGTCAATTTGTCTTATTGTCACTTGGTCCTGTTGTCCTTTGAGGTCTAAAAAATCATTTCAATTTTCTAAGGGTCTCTTTTTAGGTTTGCATTTCAAAAGTTTGTCAAAATCTTGAAAAACAACCAAAAACATAGGTTGCACTCTTGCCATAGATTGCATTTTCATTCATTTAGTTCGCATTTAGTTGCATATCACACATTATCTTTGAAAATTTCAAAAACATTGCATTTACACAAGTGACATGTCTATTGAAACAAGGTTCCAAGCACCAAGGATGCAACAAAGTTTGACGTATCAACTGACAATGCAATCACAACTCTATCCAACCCAACAGCAAGGCAATATTGATCAAACTTTTTATGATGAAACAAGTCTCCAAATACAAAAACTAGAGGAGAAACTAGCTCAAGAAAATGAGATTTTGGAACAAAGAGTGAAAAACATTGCGAAGAATAGATCACAAA
The DNA here is from genome assembly GCF_030272615.1 of Cryptomeria japonica. Lineage (NCBI taxonomy): Eukaryota > Viridiplantae > Streptophyta > Pinopsida > Cupressales > Cupressaceae > Cryptomeria > Cryptomeria japonica. The sequence continues at coordinate 464,624,062 of NC_081410.1, read as the reverse complement.
TGTCCAAAATGTTTTGAAAACTTCCAAGTCGAAATCCAAATATTGAGCCAATTGATGTAAGGTCTCTTATCGAACGATCAGACATACCAGCTCTCCTCTCCCAAATAGAGATGATGAAACAATTTCAAGAAAAGAGACAACATCAATTTCAACATTATGTGCCTCCACAACAAGAACAAGAAGGTGTTCACTATCAATCATATTTTCAACCATCACAACCCATGGTTCAACCAATTGTCCAACATATTCAACCAATACAACCAATGGTTCAACCAATTGTCCAACATATTCAACCAACACAATCAATGGTCCAATTTCAACAATATATCCAACCAACTATACAATGTCAACAAATGGTTCAACCAATGGTGGAATATCAATGTCAACAACAACAACCAAACATTCAAAAACAAAGGTTGCAGTGCACACCAACCCAAGTTTCAAACATGTCAAAACAATTGAACCAAGTCCAATATCAAAACACGAAATCAGACCAGAACCAAATTCTAGATACAACCATGTCAAAACCTCGAAAGAAAGGTGGCTTTATTGCAATTCTCTTAAGGAAATTACCAAGTGAGTTTATTGAGGAAGATCAAGATAATACAACTATGTCTAGCAATGCCTCATCCCCCCACAAGCAAATTGACTCTCCAGTGGCATCTATCCCTACACCTCTAGAAGTTTCACAAGAGCCTTCCATATTATCCTCATTAAACAATACACCCAAGGATGCAATTACCCAAGAGCTATCCATAATTGATTGCCATGATAATCCAATTCATGATGCACATCCTTGTCATGTTTCAGAAATACAAGATCCAATGCCACCATGCACTTTATTGGCATTACCTATTTTAGAAGACCCCATTCGAAGTCCCTCTTCCTCATGTTCAAGTATTGATACCTCACCAAAATCCCCCATGCATATCCAAAATCCAACCCCATGTCAAGAGGATAATTTAGAGCATGAAGAAATGAGTCCTAAAGAAAATCAAGATCAAGATCCTAAAACCTTATCATCCCATCCAATTGTTGACCAGGACCCCATCTTCCCAGACACTCATGACAATTCCTCTATTCTTGTCCATCCCATCCAAAGTCCTATTGACACTCCATTCCCTGAGAAAGATCAAGATATCCCAGTCCATCCAATCCAAAATGATCCCCTTCCATTTCATGAAAAAAATGTCCTTTCAAATCCCATTGACATTTCATTTCCTGAGAAAGATCAAGATATCCTTTCCATCCTTTATGATGATCCCATTGAAAGTCAAGAGCAAAGCACCTTTAAAGAGGAATCCAATGATCTTCCTCCTTGTCAAGATCAAAGTATCCTTCCAAATTCATTTCCAACACAAGACCCTATCATTCCTTCAGAGCCTCCACAAGATTAACTTGTTCCTCCATCTCCACGTCCTAATCCAGCATATCCACTCCAAGATCTCATTTCTTGTGATGATCCCATTATTTCTCCCATTCCATCTCTTGAAGAGCCTGTCATTGAACCATGTCCACTACACAATCCTAGTCCCCCTCATGATCCTAATCCCCTTCATGATTCTAATGTGTCAATGCAAGATGTTCATGAACCCTCAACATGCATAATGGGTTCTTCCACTTTGGTGCAATTCGATCCACTTCAAGATCTCATTATTTCTCTCATATCATATCCACCTCATAATGGACTCGTGTCTTCTTCCCAAAGAAAAGAGTATCCTACAAGTCAAGATATTCATAAAGGCAAAGGAGTAGACCTTCATGAGAAAGAATCCCTTCATATCAAAGAAGATCTTAAGGGTCATGTCTACACAACTCACTCTCAAGATGTTGGTATCCCTCCATCAAAATCCAAACATATCCCTCCCCCATCATCCCTTCCATCCATCTTAGGTCCTTATATCTCTTCATCCTCTATGCAAGGTCAGCAAAGGCACACATCCTTGAGTAAATTTTATCCATGCAAAAGAGCTCCATTTCATTCATATCCATCCATGCATTCCTTTCCCCCTCCAAGCAATTTGGATGCCAAGTGTAAATGTCATAAGTCTAGCTATTCACATGTATTCAAGGATCAACATGTCCAATATAATCGACATGTCAAAACAAAGAACAATTTGATCTATAAAGAAAAAGAAAAATCCAAAAGGTCACAAAGGCCCATTGCTCAAAAACAAAAGTTAAAATATATATGGGTTCCTAAATCCCTTGTGCAAGCAATGCACTCCAAGGAACCACAAAAGCATGAAAAATCAAAAACCATGTGGATCCCTAAGCAGCTCCTTGAAGCACAAAAGCCTAAAGAAACATCCAACTTGGCATCCAAAGTTGTTATTCCTCCATCCAAACCTCTCAAATCTGTTTCTCCATCACCTTCTTCATCCATTTTGGGCCCTTATGTCCCAAACTCCATAGCCTTTCCTACGTCAAAATCTCAATATCCAAAATACATTTTTCCTCCATCAGTCCATCACCCCTCAAGGTGTGTGCCAATGCTAATCTTGCCAACATTTCCATCTACTCAAGCATAATTCTTCCAATGCCCTATCCATTATCCAATGCATATTTTCCATCCTTCGATACCTTTGATCCCATCCTTTGCATAAATCCTCGCCTTAGTTTCATCTTATTTTCCATGTCCTTATCCTACCAACGTCTTTGAGCATACTTTTAAAGGTCATGGTCCATTTTTTTTTCAAGGCTACTATCCAAACAAAAAGACGCTTGAGTCCTTCTTCCATCCCCTATCATGTGTCCATCTTCTATTGAAAAAGAAAAAAAATAAAAGAAAAGAAAAAGAAAAAAATAAGTAAAGCAAAAATAATTCATCCACTGGTGAAAACCTGGCAAACAAGCGCCTTGGGCAAGTACCGTGATGAAAACCTGGCAAACAGGCGTCATGCGTAATTTATGAACTTCTTGCACACCACACTTGGGGGCAAGTTTCATCCTTCCATTATCCTATCATACCATGTCATTACCCTTCATATCCTATTGTCCCTCATGTCCATTTCCCTTTCCACCTTTGATCTTGACAAGGCTGAGGATCTTCATGAGCATCATGCATCTTGTTTGCAGCTTTTAGTCTATCATAGCTTTTGGTCTTTATCCACTTGCTTATTATAACCTTTCATCCATAGTCCCTGGCTTATTGCAACTTTCTGCCACTATCCTGTATCCTATCCCAACCTTCAGTCCATGTCCCTTATCCATTCTTGGTCTTTCTTATCCTATCCATATCTTATCACTATCCATAAACTCTTTTTCATTCCTTGATCTTGATCTAACATAAGGATGCAAAATTTAAACATGGTTTCAAAAACCTCTTGACATGTCCCTCATGCCATTTCACTGCTTTACATTGTCATATCCAGTCTCTTGTCCCATCACGCCATAGCCCTTGAAAATTGCATCCGCGTTGTCTCCATAATAAAAGGCCTTTGTCTTCCCTCTATCCACCAACATTTCAAAAAGCCTGTTTATTCACTTGTCATATTCCTTGCCTTGCTAGACACTGGGGGCAAAATCATAAAAATTGACAAATGTCCTGAAAAATATCATAAAAATTGAAAAATGTCCTGAAAAAAGATCATAAAAATTGAAAAATGTCCTGAAAAAAGATCATAAAAATTGAAAAATGTCCTGAAAAAAGATCATAAAAATTGAAAAATGTCCTGAAAAAAGATCATACAAATTGAAAAATGTCCTGAAAAAAGATCATAAAAATTGAAAAACGTCCTGAAAAAAGATCATAAAAATAAAAAAATGTTCTGAAAAAAGATCATAAAAATTGAAAAATGTCCTGAAAAAAGATCATAAAAATTAAAAAATGTCCTGAAAAAAATCCCTAAAATTCAAATAATGTCCTGAAAAAATCCCTAAAAATCAAATAACGTCCTAAAAAAATGAACACAAAAAAAAAAATTGTAAAAACATTAAAATCCAAACACGCAATAAATGATCCCTTTTGTACATAGACACGCAATCAAACATTATGCTTTAATGGAATCATCACACTTAAACAGATGAACTTTTCAATCAACCTAGACATTCCAACTGATCCGAATTGTCATATCCATCAACCTCAAAATCATTTGTCCTTGGCACACTATCATGGGTCTTATACAGGGTGTGGTATACTCGAAACTAGATTGTGTCCTATCTTAGACAGGGTACCGCATGTCCTGAAACTAGACGGCATGATTGTCCTATCAACGCTTTCAACTTTTGACAATGAAGATTAAGGTGTTTGTTTGATTTGTTGCAATTTGTTCATCTTATCTTTTTATTGATTTATCTTTGGCTTCGGTCATGTTCCTATGTTGCTTGATGATGTCACTGAGTGATTTAGAGTGATCGGGATGGATCATGGTCCTTTTCTTTTTGATTGTGATTGTTGTTTATGATGTGTCTGTCTTTTGCAAAAAGGGTTGCATTTCAGCTCTGGCCTTCAATGCCATGATGCTACGCATCCATTTTGCTATATAAAAATAAAGGTTCTCACCTACAAAGTGCATTACTGAAAGCAAGTTTTTCTTCATCTTTAGCTGTCTTCTGTCTCATTTTCTTCTTACTAACATTTCTTCCGTCAGTTCGGATAGTCAGTTCGGTTTAGTGCTCCAATTTCCCCAAGCATACATCCTGCATCCTGCATCCATTTGGTTAGTACATTTGCATTGCATCGAGCATCATATCAGGCATTTTATCCATTTCATATTATAAATGCATCAAAAACACATAAACAAAAAAAAAAAAACACATCCATACATGTTCCACAATGGTACATAAACAGTGCATAAGTCATCCATACATGGAAAAATAACATAAGTCATAACATGTTGCATCCCATCATATCGATGCATATCATATCATATATCATCATAATATCGAAGTACAAAATCGAACTGTCTGTCCTAAGTATGGCCCGCCGGCTGACTACAACATGTCAAACTACATAATGTCCACTGTCTGTCTAAGGAGCATGTGCCTCTGTCACTGGGTGCTCCCTCGGTCCTCCTCATCCTTGCAAGGTCTTGCGGATGATGTCCCTCCTGGTCCTGGCTGTGGTGGTCTCATAGGTCCACTCACCCCCATGCTGCTCAATGACCTCCGAGAGCGTGCCCTACTCTCTGTCCTCGATCGTGCCCGATATGAAGGTGCTCTCTGCTCTGGTGGAACTACACTCTCATATAGTGTCCTCCAATGGCGTATCTCCTCTCCGGTCTCTACCAACATTTGTCCTAGCTCCCGTACACTGGCATCCCGAATCGACCCAATATACTTAGTGACTCTCTGTTCCTCTCGCTGTGCCTGAGCAATCGCTGCATCTCGAGCTACTGTGAGTCTAGATATCTCCGCTCTGAACTGATCATGCTCTCTCTCTAAAGTCTCAATGTGATCCTGCTGACTCGCTATGGTAGCCCTGCACATCTCCATCTCCTTTGTCCTAGCTGTCTCTGGCTCTATGGGTATATCCTGCAATGCCTCATGCTCGCCTGAATCTAGCTCATCCTCATCATCATCATCCTCATCCTCCTCATCCCCATCCTCATCCTCATCCTCATCATCTCCCTCCTCCTCTCCTGTGAGTGGGAAGTCCTCCTGTCGCCTAGGTACTGGAATGTCTGGATCTGTCAATGGCACTGGCCGTCGTCATGCAAACCATCTATCATACTCATCTGTCATCCCAACGTCCATCACATCTGATCTCCAATCCCACTGTCTTTGTTGTAGCTGTGAGAAGTCCGCATATGCTATGTGTGGCTGAATCATACTCCCCCACTGACTTGTCTCTCTGTGAGATCGGGCAAAGTGTGCAATCCTCCTAGGTACATCCTGCCTCTCTCCAAACTATCATCTGACTCTCTCTGGCAAGTACAACTCAATCACTCTCTGGTGGTTCACTGGTCACCCAATCAAATACCTCTCCTGTCTACAATATGGTATCTCATCAATATCATCTGACCATCCCGGACAATCATGATATGGCCTCCATATGAACTCTCTCAGTCGGTCTAGCTCATGTCGCCAATATAATATGTATCCAAAAGGACCCTGTCTCAGTGCTCCCCCATAGGAGTACACATATGGTTGGTGTGGTACTACCTGTCTATCTATAATCAGTCGACATATGGCTATGTGCTCAAATGCCCATACCTATAGCAATGTAACTCCACAGCTCAAAGTCTGAACTCCCTGATATGCTATCTGATGCAACTGAAAATAGAGCATCGCCAGCACACATGGTCCCCATGCATAGACCATCCCCTCTGTTGCCATCCACTCTAGCACTCTTCCCCATCCAATAGGGAATCCATGTCCTCATTTGTCTCCTGCTAGTAGACATGCTATCACCACAGCTATCACCACATATCGTCGATCATACTCCGATGCCATAGTCTCCCAACCAATCTCCCTCTCGACGATATCCAGATCATCTGCGTCACACTCAAACAATCTACACAATGCATCTCTCCCTATCACTGGGTCATACTCTATCATTTCTCCATGAATCGGAATGCGGAGGATACGCCATACATCCTCCAGTGTCACCGTCGCCTCTCCAGTCGCCAGATGGAATGAGGAAGTCTCTGAATGCCATCACTCTGCCAATGCGGTAAGCAATCTTGTGTTTGCCCTAATCTTGGGCATGAATGTGACATAGTATATCCCCAGTCCTGCTAAGGTATCTCTCTCTGTGCTCCTGAGTCTATGTCGTAGCATGAAGCAATCTGGTCGGTTCTCCCATGTGATCAACGGATACTGTCGACTCTGCATCACAATTGGGGCAAATTTTGTCAGTTTTAGGGTTTACTCCTATGAGTTGCATTTCCTCATTCTCATGCCTAATCAGGGTGTTTTTCATCTAATTTGACCTATCCTACCCTTGTCCCCTTTTTCCAGATCATTTGCATGTCATTTTGACCAAAATTAGGGTTTGCATTGCACAATTGCGCCTGTGTAAGGTAACCTACACCTGTGTTAGGTAACCTGCGCCTGTGTCTCCCTACACAAGTGCAGAAGATCCCACACAAGCGCAGGATTCGCCCTACACAAGCGCAGGAGTCATTTTCGGCATCCCCTGTGGGCCCCGCAATGTCCAGCATGCAATCAAAATTCATGAAATTGAAAACATGGGTATTTGAGATCCATACCA